>NC_135647.1:4532068-4836465 GCF_053574225.1 Canis aureus
ATGATATTGATGATGGTGATAGTAACTTACTGAGCAGTTTTTAGGTTACAGACCTCTTTAGATGAAGCATATTTCCTCTGTGGTCTAAGGTGGCTAATGCTAACTTCCTCTGACTTCTGAGGCTCTGGTGCACTTCTGAATCCTTGATTTCCAGGACCATTTTTGGGTCATGGCAGAGCTCCCTGTGGTTTCTCTTCAATAGGGAAGGCCAGATGAAATCACAGCTTGAGGAAGCAGGGCGGTGAACACCATGCTTTTCTCTCCTAATGCTCTGCCTACACCCTTCTATCATGTTTGTTTGAAGACCTGAAAATAATTGGTTGAAACTGTGATTTACTTTTAGCCTTTTATCCAAGTTTGACAAGTAGGTTTCTCCAAATAACATGTGCTATAAATGGCTTGAATCTAATGAGTAGTCTTTTTGGACATGCGATCCATTGTCCCTCTTCCTTCCTTGAGACGGAAATTACAAGCTTCCAATATTCTCCTTCCATTCCTATAGAATGTGGGTGCTAATTTGAAAGCAGTCTCATAAAATGGAAGCAAACAAGCTAATTAGAAATATTTATGGGCCTGTTAGTGCATATATGTCTAATTGAAATAACAAGGCTCTCCCCAAAGGGGAAAACATTACTTTGGTTGTAGGAATAATTAGCTTGTGCCGTCACATTGAAAAGGAATAAAACCCTTTCTTTCCTGATCAGATCCAGTTTTACTTGATCAGATCAAGCTGTCTCCAGAAGGCCTCATTAATATTTTTGTTATTTAGTTTTTATTATTTTTTTTTAAATCAAAGCTGAACTTGCACATTTCTTATTCCCCTGAGATAATCATTTTCAACTCTTTTGGTTGATTATTTTGGTACTTACCTTCATATGTCTAGGTAATAGGCTTATATTACTCTTTTAAACAAGTTCTTTAAGTTTTGATTTTTATTTTTTTTTATTTTTTATTTTTTTTAAGTTTTGATTTTTAAAATCAAAATTACATACATGTATATGTTCAAGAGTCAAATATTTCTACATTGCTTGTTAGTAAAACCAGCATATCCATGTCACCCTCTCCCCTTACCACTTTCTTAGAGGAAACTACTTTTTGTGTGGACATACATAATTCTAATTAGCATGATATTTTGACTGCTTCTTGTCTTTTTAACTTTAAAGGTTTTCTGTTGGTTTTGTACTCTGGAAGATGACAATTTAGTTTTCTTTTATACATATGCCAGTAGCTCCATCCTACACATGCATCCTTCCTATTTCTTCTCCTCCTAGTATCATTTTATCATAATTTTGGAGAGATCATTATTCTGTATCTATGTTATCATGACTATATTAAAACTATTCATGGCTGAGCCATGTAATATGCTATGGTTATTTTTGTTATCCTATAGAACATTTATTTAATTTTTTTAAAAAAGACTTTAGATTATCATTTAAAAATACATTTGCTTAGGGACACCTGAGTGACTCAATCAGTTAAGCATCTCCCTCAGCTCAGGTCATGATCTCAGGTTCCTGGGATGGAGCCCCACATTGGGCTCCCTGCTCAGTGGGGAGTCTATTTCTCCCTCTCCCTCTCTCCCTCTCCCCCTCCATGTCCTCTCTCTCGCTCTCTCAAATAAATAAATAAAATCTTAAAAAATACATTTGCTTCATTTCCTTAGGATTTAGCACTAATTCCACCCTAAGTTCTCACATATCAGTGTGTAAATCTGTGATATATATGTTCTTTACGCTTGATATTCTCCAATTGTCTTCTGGAAGAAACACTTAGAGCCTGCTGGCATGCTTCTGTCTAGAGTAATTTCTCTGTATTCTATGTAATTTCTCTTTCATCTTTGACTCTCATATATTGAATCCCCTAGATCAGTGTTCTCCCTTTTAATGATTTATTTCTCATTATGGTTGAGTATACCCTCCTGAGTAGTTTTCTGAGAAAAGTGAAATTCTAAATGAAAGATGAGTTATTTGCTATCTTGCATGTTTGAAAATGATTTTATTGTTGCACTTAATTAAAAATTTGGCCAGGTCAGAATTCTCAGTTGGAAATAATTTTCCTTCAGAATTTTAGAAAACATTTTATTATGAAAATTTCTGAACACACAAAAAAGCAGAGCTCAGAGAAATTCCATGTACTCATCATGGAATTTGATGAACTATCAAAGAACTATCAGCCTCAACAACTCTCATCATTTTGCTTATTTATTTTACCTGTCCCTCTACCTATTTATTGTTTATTTTGCTGGAGCATTTTAGAACAAATTTCAGACATCATCTCAGTTACCTCTAGCTGATTCAGAATGAATCTTCACAATAAAATAGTGTTTTCTTACATAAGCAAAATGCCATTATTACATGTAACAAAATTAACAATTCTTTATATTACACAAAAAACAAATCCATATTGTTTCCTCAGATTGTCTATAAATATCTTTTTTTTTTTTTTAAAGATTTTACTAGAGAGAAAGAGTGCATGAATGAGGGAAAGAGATAATCCTAAGCAGACTCTCCACTTATCACGTAGCCTGATGCGGGGCTTGATTACACAACCCAGAGATCATTACCTGAATGGAAACCAATAGCCAAAAGCTCAACCCAGTGAGCCACCCAGGTGCCCCTATAAATCTTTTTTTTTTTTTTTAAGGTTTTATTTATTTATTCTTGAGAGACACAGAGAGATGCAGAGACACAGGCAGAGGGAGAAGCAGGCTCCCTGCAAGGAGTCCAATGTGGGACTTGATTCTGGGACTTTAGGATCATGACCTGAGCCAAAGGCAGATGCTTAACTGCTGAGCCACCCAGGTGTCCCCCTATAAATCTTTTATAGATACTTTGATTGGTTCAATAACCAAAGAATTTCTACTCATTGTATTTGGTGGTTATGTTTCTAAATTGTTTAAAGTCCCAAATCTCCTCCTCTGCCATATTCCCATCCTTTCCCTTCCCAGTACCTTTGGCTTATTGAAGTAATGAGCATGCCCCATGTTCTGGATTTGGCTGATTGCCTCCTCATAGTAGGCTAACTTGTTTCTCTATTTCCCATATTTCTTGTGGACCAAAGGTAGGCCTAAAACCTTGATTAGATTCTAGTTCTATTGATTTCCCAAGAATGCTCCACAGGTGGTAAGAGTCTCTTAGTTTTCCTAAGCTAGAACAGTGATTCAAGTAGTGATAGTCTGGTCTTTGTAATGTTTTCCACCAATTTTTCATCTATTGTTTTGTTTTTGTTTTTGTTTTGCTGAGAGCATTTAAGTTCCACCCTTTTAGCAAATTTTGATTAGACAGTACAGTGTTCTCAGCTAAAGTCACCATGTTATAGATTAGATCCTTAGACCTTATTCATTTAATCACTGAAAGCCTGTACCATTTTATCAACTTCTATTTTTCCCTCACCTGTTGTTTTAATATCTGTTAAGGATGAACATCTAAATTAGTAGTCTGATTATGGAAGTTATGAAGGTGATAGCTCTCTATCAGTCCTATTAATATACTGTTGGAAATCTTCTGATTGAATGATTCTTCCTTATTTAAGAGGGCTGTACAGTTTATACTAGAGGACTAAGATAATCTTTTCCATTTAATTACTTTCAGAGCAATGGGTAGTGCCTTGGAAACCTCTTTTATTGTCAAATGAATTTTGTTTAATCTCTTTCTTTTTTTAAGAGTCATTACGAACTAATGATTTTTTTAATAGTGAATTTGTTTTAATCAACTGCTGTCCTTATGTGTTTGATGGTTAGATTGCCTCTTGGCTAGTGGAAGACTGTTTCTCTCAGAAATTTGAAGGTCTTGATCCACCGATTTCTTACAACTGCTGATTTTTATTTTATTTAATTTTATTTATTTTATTTTATTTTTAAAGATTTCATTTATTTATTCATGAGAAACACCAAGAGAGAGGCAGAGACATAGGCAGAGGGAGAAGCAGGCTCCCTGCAGGAAGCCCAATGTGGGACTCGATCCCAGCACCCCAGGATCATGACCAGAGCCAAAGGCAGACACTCAACTGCTGAGCCACCCAGGCGTCCCCAACTGCTGATTTTTAAATCCTTTAAATGAAACCTCCTTTTTTTCTCTCTGAAAGTTTGTGGGATGTTTTCTTTGTCTCTGATGTTCCAACATTTCATAGTGATGGCACTATTTTCATTCTTTTCCTAGGACTTGTTATTTACTTATGTGGCCCTTTCAGTCTGAAAATATGTATCTTCCAGTTCTGGGAGATTTTATTTAATTACAGCTTTGATGATCATCCTCTACCCCCACCCCTGACCTCCTCTTCTCTTTGTTTCCTTCTAGTATTATTTAGATGTTGGATCCTCTACTTTTCTTATTTATTTCTCTCATGTTTTTTCAGTCTTTGTGTTTTTGCTTTACTTTCTGGGAAATTTCCACAACTTAATCTCTTTTGTTGGGATTTTGTTCTACTTAGATTTTCCATTTTGATGTCCTAAACCTTAATTTTAGTTTTTCACCTATTGTTTTTCATATCCATTGAAAAAACATATTTTATATTCTTTTAATATTTCCTTTCATAGCATCTTTCCCCCCTTTCATGGGTTTAATATCAACTTTTTATCTCTCTGAAGGATTAATAATAGAATTTTTTTGAAAATGTATTATTCCTATGTAAGGTTAAGGATCTAGGCAAGAAATAAAAAGAATTTAGGCAAGACGTTCTGCACTTTTTTCTTTTAAAAGATTTATTTATTTGGGGGACAAAGGAGCAGAGGAAGAGAGAATCATAAGCAGACTCCATGCTGAGCACAGATGCCAGATGCAGGGCTCCATCTCATGACCCTGAGACCAAGACCTGAGCTGAAACCAAGAGTCAGATGCTTCACCAACTGTGCCACCCAAGCACCCCAAGACCTTCTGCAACTTCTCACACCAGCTTCATGCTCAGTGTTCATGAGACCAGCTTCAGGTTTGATATTTTGCAAAAAGGACTCACTGAACTCACTGAGAGTGATTATACTCATAGTTATGGTTTATTACAGTGAATGGATACAGAGTAAAGTCAGCCATGGGAAGAGACACATCGACTAGAGTCCAGGAAAGTTCCAAGCCCAGAAATTCTGCTCGACTTCTCCCGATTCATGGACAGTGTTAACTGCTCTTGGCAACAGTGTGCAACAGACCAGAGAAAGTATTGCCAGCCAGGGAAGCTCACCCAGCCTTAGTGTCCAGAGTTTTTCTTGGAGCTCAGTCACACAGACAAGTCAATTGGCCCACATGGCTGACTTTAGCCTCCAGCCTGTCTGGAGGTCCAGCTAACAGTCCATTACTATAAATCACCTTTGAGTCCCTGGTATGGCCCAGGGCCTCCAGGTAAACAAAGACGCTTTTATCAGGCAGGACATTCCAAAGGCTTAGAGATTACTTCCCAGGGCATAGTCTCTGTTTCTTCAAATTGATTTTTTTTCTTTTGTTAAACAAAGCATTTCTTAAACATGCTTAATTTTTTTTTGATAATCTACAGTCTTCAACATTTTAAAAATATTGTCCTCTCATTAATAAACAACATTTAAAAAATAAAAAAAAACCACTTAACATATATCCTTATGTATTTTTGTGTTCATACGATGGATATATAATAAGATAGTCACAAACACACTTTTGAAAAGATGGTATCTATTTTTATATTTTCTTCCCACAGCTCACTTTGTTTTTTTAAAATATGTTTTTTTAATTAAATTCAATTAATCAACATATAATGTATTATTAGTTTCAGAGGTAGTGGTCAGTGATTCAAATTGATTTTTTATTTGCTGGTTTTTGCCTCAGTATTTCACTTTAGATGTTTTCCTCAGAGATCTTGGGATTATTACTACTGGCTTATATTTAAAAGCAGGGAAACAAAAAGTTGATAGCAGCTATATAGACATAGATGGACTTGTGGGCTGTCATAGTAGGGTTATCTGCCTGGGTAATCTTTTGGATCCCTTATGCTACTATATTTAAATTATTTAAAATTTTTTCCTATTGGGATAGTCAGATTTCCCAGGGAATGCTTGGATCCCTTATGCTACTATATTTAAATTATTAAAAATTTGTTCCTATTGGGATGGTCAGATTTCTCAGGGAATGTTCTTTTTGCCTAGAGGAGGGTATGGAACTAGCTGCCAGAATTCTGGGATCTGAACTGGAAAAGAAGAGAGGGAATTTCAATATTCAGTCTGTACGCATTCATGAAATCTCTCTAAGCATTGTATTTCCATTCTTAGCTGTGTCTAGTGCCATCCAGCCCACTGACCCTCTGTTCTATCTTTCCCATATAATAAACAATAAACTCCAGCTTTCTAGTAGTGAAGGAGATGAATTGTTAAATTGATTTTCAACTATCCTTATTTCTAGCTCCATCTTTGTCCCTACTTCCAGAGTTGCCTTGTGCCACTGATTCCTGTTCTTTTATTATTCTATGTTGAAATCAGGTTAATTCTCAGCTTTTCCCAGTGCCGATTTAGGATGAACTTCGGAGCCTCACATATGGTTATAAAGGCTGTATGTTGCAGCCATGTGGGTGGTCTGTTTGTGAATGGTGCCATATGGAATTAGAGTCCTAGAATTGTGACGTATGCAAGGTGCACATACAAGATGGCCCAACTCAGATTTTCTTGGATCTAGTAAAAGAGTTATAGCTCTTTTTCTACACTACATTGTCCAAAAATTTTGTTTGTTTTCTTCTCTCCACTTGTATTTGAATGTATTATTATGTTTAATCCCTTTACTGTTTTTAGTATGGTCTGGCAGGAAGAAGAGTTAAATGTGTGTGTTTACTCTCTTTAATTAGAATTCTCATAACAGACTTTCTGTAATATAGGAATACAGCCCATTCTTTGTATGCTTAAGATTTAAAGCACGTATAACTTAACATCCAAAGAGGTCTTTTCTCCCAAGTTCTAAGCAGTCTGAAAACCATGAGAACTTAACAAACGTTATGATGGCAGCAGCAACCATAACATAAAATTAAGCTATGAAGTTATGGGGATGGGTGTGTTTGCTTTCATTCTTTGAAATCATGAGAAGTTACGTATTAAAGGTCAATAAGTGGGTTGGATGAAGGAACTATGATGGTGGCTCTGCATCTGAGAATGCCCATTAGGTACAGAGCTGGCAACCAGGAATGAATCAGAAAGCTTGTCTTAGGTAGTCTTACTAAAATTAGGAGGCAGTTTTATGTATGCAGCTAAACTGAGGAGTAGCTAACTGTGCCTACCAGCTGAACTATTACTTTTTTCCTATGCTCCTGACTCTTCATGATGGAGTATCTTATATATGTACCAATATATTTAAATCATTATTGAGCACATACTATTTATTATATTAATCCCTACTAATGATTCGTTCTTTGGAATGAGAATTTAAAATACAAATACCCTGTGGGAGAGCATATTAACTTTTGCACTTGTCCACACCTGAACCAATCAGTAAATTTATCCAGCTCATCTTAACTGCTTACTCTGAAATAGTAAGTAAGACAGTAAGGGAGTGAATATAAATAGCAAGTAAATGCACTAATATTGCCTTCCAACTCTATTTTATATGAATATGTTCAATGAAATTACCTATTAATTTTTTTTGGGGAAGAAAACATAGCTTTGTGGTTAAGATTGCTGGGGAAAAGTATGAGAAACATTTCTTTGATCCTTCGAGTCCAAAGCTGAAAATACTTGAGAAAAATGCACATTAAGAAAGAGAAACAAGAAAAAGTCCTTTCAGTATTTTGTTGGCTCCATATAAGTGAGTTTATCATTGATTTTTTTTTTTAATTTTTTTTTTAATTTTTATTTATTTATGATAGAGAGAGAGAGAGAGAGGCAGAGACACAGGCAGAGGGAGAAGCAGGCTCCATGCACTGGGAGCCCGATGTGGGATTCGATCCCGGGTCTCCAGGATCGCGCCCTGGGCCAAAGGCAGGCGCCAAACAGCTGCGCCACCCAGGGATCCCATGATTTTTAAAATTTTTAATTTTATTGCTATAGGGTTTTAGGATACTGAGGAAGCCAAAGGCAGAAGCACTTTTTAAAAAACAAACAAACCTCTTGACTGATGTTAAGGCTGCAGTGAACATTAGGGTGTATGTATTTGTTTGAGTCCTTGTTTTCATTTGTGTGTGTGTGTGTGTGTGTGTGTATGTGTGTATTACTTGGGAGTAGAATTGCCAGGTCATATGGAAATTCTTTCTTAAATATTGAGGATCAGGTGCTTTTAAGAGTGAAGGTTATCTTTTTCTTAATGAGACACTAAAAGGATGAGATCTGGTGAAGCTTTTTGTAGGCATTCCTTAGCTTCCAGAGATTTCTTTTGGCATAAGCAGCTGTTGTTGGGTCTTGGTGAAATGGCATTATCTGCATGGAATAGGATTGTTCCCCTTCTTTTATTTTTGGGATCAGTAAGAAAGGTCTCTGATGGACAAGGTTTATCATAATGACCTTTATTTGAGATAGTAAGAAAAGATCCTGGGACACAGGCTGAGAGGGGCTGCTCCTGTGTTTCCTGGCCCCACTTGGTGGTGTGCCTTTCATGTCTGGTAATTTACTACCGTGTTGTTCAAGGGCAGAAGAATGTAAGTGCCACCTGGAAATCTTAAGGTCAACGTACGTTGTCTTTTTCTTCCTGGACTCTGTACATATCCTTAAGTTTCTGATGCAGTTTTCCCACACTATTCCGGAGCCATGATCTGTTTGATTTGGTGGTGGGAATTACTGGAATTATTGTTCTCTTTGGAAAACAAGACTTATACTAGTGTGATAGCTGCATGATGGCCATGGAATGGAGACTTTATCAAGATGCTGCTGATTATTGCTGTTACAATTCAGGGATCACTTTAAGTTAATTGGTGTGGCCCCAGAACTAGAATTGCCAGATGAGACTGCATCAAAACTGGAGTTGCCAGATAAAATACGGCACACTCAGCTAAATTTATATTAGGTAAACAATGAATACGTTTTTTTAAAGTATAAATATATCCCATGCAATACTTGGAATATACTTATACTATAAATTAGTCATTTTTTTCCTGAAATTCAAATTTAACTAGGTGTTAATTTGCTATATTTTTATTTGCTAAATCTGGCAACCTTCTTCAGAGCGCTAAATGCTTGTGAGACCCTTTTTTCTCAGAGTGTTCTTCAGCACATGTACTCGGTGTCTGTGTGTGCCTTTGTGCCTCCTGCATGATGCAGCTGACTCATGTTTCTTCTAGAAGCCAGGGCATCTAGTGAAGAACCATGGCAGATAACACTGGCATGTCAAGGATGCAATTGCGTGTATTCACTCCATGGGGCTGGTGTACCCACTAGCCAGGGAGTTGACATCACAATTGAAATCTTGAAGGAATTGGACAGTGTGTGGTCAGACTTTGGAGGGTTGGGGAATTAGGAGAGAGGGGTTGAGTCACGCTGGGATAAGGGAAGCAGAAGTTGGACAAACCACCTTTTCTGTATTTGTGTCTGGAGTACTGTCGTCCCAGGCATGAGCTGATGATCAGCCATACCTTCACTTCTAGCACCTGGCCGCAGATCAGAATGGACTTCCACTCAAAACTGAGCCTTTCCATTTACAAGTCCTGCCTCCTGGTGACTTTTTCTCCTGCTGTTATTTGCAACTCCAGGCTTTTATGTACCTGAATCTTGTCCCGTTTTTATATTGTAGCCACTGCAGCTGCTAGGTAAAGTTCAGCAAATTCCATCCTATCCAGATTGGCTTTCAAATGAGGTTTGATAAATTAAATTATGGTTATCTGTAGAGAGGATAAGGAATAATGATTTGGATGTATGTCCTAATATCTCAGCAGTACAGAACTCCCTGAATCTTTTTTTTTTTTTTTAATTTTCTCATGCTTTCTCTCTTTTTCTAGATGAAAGAATTCTTTATCTCTTCTCCCTACCCAAGCCAGCAGAAGGCAATGTCCAGCATCTTATAGGAAAGGGTTACTTTTGTAAACCAGGGGCATGCTGTAAAAGGCATCTAAGGGGGCTCATCTAGATTGTTTTTCAGCTTACTTTCTTTTTTGACAGCTTTAAGGGGCCTTTTAAAATTGCCAGGAGAGTAGATTCATATTTTTATCATTCCACCTGCATAGCATTTTAGACACATTTATATTCCTGAAAGCATAATAATACATAACATTTAGCATTTAATTTATGACTCCTGCCACATCTGGTATAAAACTCCTTCTGAAGCAATAAATCAACCTCTTCATGTCAAATTGCCATTCATTCTTTGACCTCCTCCATAATTTATGGTTTGTGAGTGCAAAATGGGAGAAGCAGCTTAAATCAAGTGGGTTTTAATTAACAATCTTAGAAAATTCAGAAGAATATTTGCAATTTATTCATGAGGGGAAAGGACTTTGTTGCTAGAAAGAAGAAAAAAAAAAGCTTATTTCCATGGGTATAAATTGAAGTCTATTCTGGGTGCTTCACAACCACAACATGAAGATTTTTCTCTACTTTGAGTCAGAAAAACAAAGTGATTCTGATAGGAAAAGCCATCCAAGCTCCCAGGACAGAATCCATTTTCTAGGAGAGGTTTTATGGGGAAAGAGTAGGGGGAGACATGGAACCGTCTTCTGCTTTAGTACAGCCTTTTAACAGAGTTGCCTGGCTGCTGACACGGTGCCTTTCATGTCACACAATTTTATTTCTAAGCTTTTCACAGTGTGTCCTAAGTAGCTTCTATTAGCATTGTCCTGTCCGTTTCCTTGGCAACAGAGCTGGTCAATTTAGACACCATTTAAGAGCTGTGGAAAAAGCAACAGCCAGCAGTGTGATGGGCAAAATTACAGAGAACAAGCTGAATCCAATCCTCGCTGGAGGAGATGCATTTTCTTCCAGGGCCCATTTTATTTTAATTAAAATCGAAAAGCTCTTTTAAACAAGGCCCTAGATTAAGCACAGGCCAGAGAAATCTACTATACAACTGGTACAGCTGCATTCCTTAATGTTATCTCTTTAACCTTAACGGATTGCTTGCACTTTTTCTTTTCTTCTTTTGTTTTTCTTTTTTTTTCTTTTTTAAAGAAAATTTTCATGGTTTTATTGTATCATGAGGCATTCAAACATCTGAACAAATCAATATCTGGGTGGTGAGGCAGCTGCTTTCTCTTATACTTTTTCTTGGGTTACTAGAGCAACTAGTCAATAGATTAAAAAAAAAAGAAGAATACTAAGAAAACCTTTTGCATTCCTTAAGTCTTTCCAAAGCATGTGCTAGTACAACCATGTGTCAGATGCAACCAGCGTAGCATGTAGTCATCATGCGCAATACCTGGGTAGTGTCCACTGCGCCCACTCTCACTGCAGCCCTCGTTGTGGGTGGTCCTGGGAGCATCTGCAGAAGTGTGAATATCGGAAGAGGAGGGAGAGGAAACAGGAAGAGTGCCTAGCTGGGAGGAGGTCAGCTAAAGTTGTGCAGGGCAAGTCTGAATATGCCATTACTGCAAACCCAAGCATCGTGATGGTCTGGTGCCATGATGCCGTGCTGGATTTTCTGGAAAAGAGGCTAGGTGATTTCTCTACAATGGCAGATTTCCCCAGGCATTGCTGTCTTTCCCATGTAAGATATGATGTGTCAATATAAATTGCACCTAGTTGGATTCTCTAATTATCAAATAACTGGTAGTAATGTTGAGTGAAGCTGGATCCAGTCGGCTCCCAAATTGGCTTGTCTCCCATTCTGGAGTGTCTTCCAACCTTATTAAGACCTTCAGATGGCTTCTCCCACGAGTCTTTATAAGAGGACAGTTAACCACATACATCATTTCCCATTTAACTCCAGTAGTCCATGTGCTGACTGAGGCCAGAATCCTCGAGATGCAGAAGTGACTTAAACCTCTCACCCACTGAGCTCCAGCCTTCACAGACTTGCAGGTCCCCCAGGGGCTGGCTCCATGACAGTGGTGGTGGTGGTGGCAGCGACAGCCCAGTGCAGTCTGCTTGTACTTTTTCAAATAAAGAGGGAAAACCGAGGGGCAACATGGTAGTTTCTTGTTACCAATCTCTAGAATAAATACAGAACAGAGAGCAAGGACTCTTTTCATGTCTGGAATTGTGTTTAAATGGAGGTTCTCTCCAGCTATACACATGATGACTATGGTTTATCTTGTGTAAGAAAATAAACTTTTATTGCAAATGTCACAGGTGGTCTCATTTGCTATTTATCTCATTTCATTAGCTGTGGGACTTTATGTAGCCAGTTTTTCCCAATGGTACCTTATGGATTATTTTGAACTTGGAACCACCTAGAACTTTGGAATCTTCAGGACTGAGCTCTGTATTGGTAATTAGCTTAGTACTTACCATTGCATTCATAGCTTTTTTTTTTTTTTTTTTGGAGAGTAGGACAGGACAGAGTATATTTTGGGGTACAGGACATCTTCTCTCCCAGCATAGAATACTTTAAAAATTCCTTGTCCTCTGAGATGAAAATAAGTTAGTTTATATACTGTATATGTTTGCAAATAAGACAAGATTGATTACTTCTACAGGGGCTTGAAGGAGGCTTCAATATCATTTTCATTTTAAGAAAGTTGGACAGGGGAGTTTGTGTTTATGAATAGGGAATTTTTGATAATACCATCTACACAATGGTGAGTGCACTTGGACATTTCAGGGTTTGCTTCTTTGATGTTTTTAAATTACTTTAATCTAAGTGAAACCCTGTAAAGCAGTGAATGCCTCTTCATTGAAAGTGCTAAAGCAGAGACAAATCTTGTTATTGGAGATATCTTATGTAGGATTCATGCCCCCTTAGATTTCTAAATGTCTAGGACTTCTAAATTCATTCTTAGGTTGACATTCATGATCTTGTCTTTGCACATGGACAAAATGCATGTTCCCCAAAGTAGCCCAGGAATTAGAAGGGAGAAAATGATCCCACCATTTTGCTTTACTCAGTTATTTGTGAATATACTTCACCTCTTTCTACAAGGCTCCTGTTTCTGGGGGAGAGAATGCATCAATGTTTATCTCCAGGCTTTTTGGATTCCTATCTTAACAAATAGAGTAAGTATGTTCATGAACTGTATGTTCATGAAATTTTTGATCAAATATTAGCAGGATGATAACCTTTCTGCGATTTCTCTGCATTTTTTTTTTCTCTTTGAGTAAGAATCAGCCTGAATCATGTTTCCCATTGAAAGGGTTCCTGGGGCCTTAAAACCATTCCAAACAGAATCTCCATGGCTAGATAACAAAGATACCAATTAATGCTGGTTGAAAAGGGGGAACAGCAGGGCCCACCAGTCCTATTCCCACATGGCACACAGGAACAATTAGATACAAAGGCTGACATTTCATGTTTGGTATTTACATATTGCATAGCATGGTGATTGATAGGAAGAGGATACATAGATATGACAAGTGACAGAGAATAAGGGCAGATGTCGTCTGTCTTTTTCATTATGATGACTATTTTCATGAACAGACCAACTCATTTCTGCAGTCCATTAAATTATTTGACAGTATAAACATCTGGAGACTAGCCCTGGGAATTGGGTTTGTCAGGTGAGGGCTCTTTGGCTGGCGGAGGATGGGGTGTGAGTGTGTGGAACTCTTCTGGGGCTGCTGATTCTGGAGAGAACCACAAACTGCCCATCATAGAAAATCCTGCATTTCTTGACACTGGGGCTTCAGGATGTGGAAAAGATGGGTGTCACCTAGCTGAGAGTATTCTTCTGTCCTTTTAAGTTCTTTTAGGATTTTTCAGTGTCTGGACTTTCCTGGTTTCCTGAGCTCTAAACCTGATTTGTTGAACAACCTTGAGCAAATGACAACCTCTTGTAGCCTTCTGTTTTCTCATCTGTGAAATGAGGATCCCTTCGACTCCCAGGTCCCTTTCCTAGAGAAATAACTGTTTCTGAAAAGCGTTTTGATCTCCCTAGGGAAAGGTGTTATACAGCAACACAGAATTATATTTGGTTCTGTACCACCCACAAGTTCAATTTCTGTGGTCCCAGCCTGACTCCATAAACAATCTAAGTGTTTCCTGCTGTGTGCAAGTAGTGGCACCTGAAAAGGGAAACCATTTAAATTTCAACATAAGTAGCCTTCAGTGGCCGTTCTTCTCATACCGTTGTTCCTCTAAAACTGGGTTTCTCAGCTTTGGGACTTTTGGTGTGTGGGGATGGATGGATGGATGGTTCATTTTTGGGAGAAGCTCTTGTGTGCCCTATAAACTCTTTACTAGATAGCAGTATTATTCTTTCCTTATTTACTGAGCTGTGACAAGCAGAAATGTCTCTAGACATTGCCAGACGTCCTCTGGGCTGTAAAATCATTCTCTGGTGAGAAGCCCTGCTCAGAAACATGCTTGCACAGTCAACCCAGCAATATGGGACCAGATTGTGCTTGAATCTGAGCCTAGGCTGGTGCTCATATAAACTAGCTGGTAGCCTGCAAGGTTTGAAGCAAATCCCAGAAATCGGAAAAAAAATCCCATTTTTATATCTTGGTACAACTAGTTACATGATAGTCTTCTGGCATTCTCCCCCTAGATTGCTGCTGCCTCTCATAGTGATGAGAACAAACAAGGGGTGCTGGCCTCTGAGCTTTCCTCAGATGAGGACGAAGGGAGCTCTTGGATCTATTTGAAATCTACAGATTGAAAAGCAGACACCCAGTCTGGCTGTATGCGATATAGTCTCCTCCAGTAATGATTTTATATGGTTTCTTGGAAAAGCTTACTGCTTCACGGTCACAGCCCTATTAGCTGGTTTTGTATCCAGCAAACATTTCATTGATTCTTCTTATATTCAGAGAGTGATAGAAAAGCTTGTACCATGCTGGGCTGGCGTAGTCTATAAACATGATGTAATCATTGTAATTAAGTCATAAAACAACCAGGAAGGACCCTGGCTGAAATAACTAAGACATAAAGTGTTGCATCTACCATAGGAAGCCAAAGGACGAAAAGGTATTTGGATATTTGGTTAATTATTCTGTCTGCTGAGAATGCTGAGCATATTAGCATATGCATTTTACATAAAGCAAAATTAACTGTTTATTGGAAGAGGAACAATTTTCTGGAAGGCTCCAAATGTTTAAGAATTTAGGTTCTTTTCTTCTCCCCTCTCAAAGAAAATGTCACTGTCACAAACCTGTGTCCATTGAGTGCTATTTTCTGTAGTGTGATTATCACACACCTTAACTAGAATTTAACTAACAGCTTTACCTTTTTCAGGAGAGAGGTATGGAATCAGGAGGTAAAAATAAATTCTGATAACCAGAAGAGATTCCAAACAGCCCATGTACTAGAATTTGTATACTAATCAATCAATTAAATAATTAATTTCTTCACATCCATTTCAACCCATCCACTCGACAGCTATTACCTCCCAGGAAAGAGAGAGTTCTGGTCTGGGAAGCAGGCTCCATGATGCCTAGGGAGAGAAGCTATATAGTCTTGGTACCAGGACTTTGGTCTAGAGGGGGAGCATGGACTCCGAGTGGGTACATTTTTTTTGTTCTTTGGACCTAATAGCCTATATGGAGAGGGACATGGCTGAAGAGGGACAGTCTCAGGCTCTTTAAAGGCTGAAGCCCAGAGCAGGGATCCTTTTATCTACTTCTCTTGATGATCAACCTAACACTGGAAACTGGTTGAAATAAGACAGATGTAGTTGGCTTGAGTTAAAATGAGTTGATATGCATAAACCACTAAGAAGAGTGTCTGGCACATGCTGGTAGTCTATAGGTGTTGGCTGTCTATGCTGTTTATTAGCATTGAGAAAAATCAACCCAGGTTTTGGTTCATATTATATTTTGGATATACTTCAAAACAACAGAGATTGCTTGAAAAGAGAAAAGTTAAAACAATTTTTTTTCCAGTGCTGCTCTCTTCTGATGGTTGTTCCATTGCCAATAATGAAGCATTTATTTTTTTATTTTTATTTTTAAAAAAGACATTTATTTATTTATTTATTTATTTATTTATTTATTTATTTATTTATTTATGAGAGAGAGAGAGAGAGAACAAGCAGGGCAAACAGCAGAGGGAGAAGCAGGCTTCCTGCTGAGCAGGGAGCCCAATGTGGGACTCCATCTTAGAACCCTGGGATCATGACCTGAGCTGAACGAAGATGCTTAAGCCACTGAGCCATGCAGGTGCCCCTGTAGTGTAGTATTTAAATAGTGCCGTGAACTTTCAGGTTTGGGCTGACAGGTTTAGTGGCACACTGATGAATCACTGATAGCTTACAATCACACCTGTGGTCTACCATGCCCTGTCTCTGGATCCTTGCTTATCTCCATCAGTTCATGTTGGCCAACACCTTACATGGGGCCTTGTTTGACTGTCTTACAAATATTTAGCTTGGTCAGGTGAAAACACTGAAGATAGTGCAGACAAAACAGTCTAAATTTACCAACACTGCTGAAAATCTCCTCAAGGTACAGCCCATAAGTGGTTGGTCAGTTGTTTACCTCTTAAGATTGACTATGACTTTATAGCTCCCCTGTCTGGTCAGGTGTTCCAGAGGAATGGTTGGCTTGCTTTTTTATTAATTATAAAAAATTTAAAAATTCTAATCATATGAGTTACTGATTCTATTATTCTTAGCAATCTGCTCTGGGAATCCTTTAAGAATATTGCTGGGCTAGCTGTGTCAAAAAACACATGATAAATTGGCTTATAAAACTTGAAAAGTGATGTGGCAAACTTTTCCCTCTTAATCACCTTTGCATCATTGAGCTCCACATGAATCCCGTCTGGGACTGGCTGTGGACCTCTCTGAGTTAACAAATCAAGGTGTCAAGTCAGGCTCATTTATTACTTCTGAATGTCAGCGATTCTGTCCAAAAGTCCGAAAATAGCAAGGGGCTCCAGGATGAATCATCTCAATTTATTTTAGGGTTTCAGTTTCCACTGAGCAATTTTTACAATTCAGTTCATCTAGTTGGGGAGAAGTCTAGCCAGTGGGGCTGTGACAAATCAGGGTCAGAAACTTGATGATGAAAATAGCAGTTGGTAAAAGAAAATTCTTAAATTTTAGGAACAAGATTAGCTTTCAGTGTGAGGCTAAACTTGCAGCCATTTATGCAGGGAGAGGCAGGGTGGAAATCCAGGAGAGAGTGGGCCGTTGCTAAAAGCTGCAGGATTTACTTTATGCCATATTGATGCATTTAATGTGATCTGAATTGGTTCTCTAGAAAGAGAATTCAGTAGCAGTATAAAATGCATTCAAAACACGAACATATTTTTCTTCTAAAATAATAAGGTCATTTGCTAGGGAAACACTGTTTTTTTCCCTCTTGTTCTTGATTCATTCCTCTTTAAACTGGTACTGCCTTTCTCCTTCCTCATTAATGAATCTCTTTGTTTCCTATGGAGAGAATAAATAAACCCTTCCTTTTTCCTTACAGAAAAGCCTACTATTTATGTATGTGCTTTCCACTCTCATTTCTGAAGAATTCATAATAAGAAAGAACCCAACATTACCCTGTTCTGTCCATCAGCTGAAGGGGAGCTGGGAACTCACCCATGTAAGAATTTGGGAGAATGGCCACATATTTTAATATCTCCATTTTATAGGAGTCCTGACAGAATGAGCACTCTCAGCAGTTCCTCTAGAAAATAAGTCACTTAAAAAAATCATATAATATTATGGTCTCTTGATGTTGAAAGTTAAACTGATACTCTTGACTCAGAATTAAGACCAACTCAGAAAACAACTGTTAAGCAAATAGAGTTTTGCTTTGTGGGGATAATCTCCTTTGGGGACTTGTGGCCATGGCTAGTTCTCTTGTGCTGACAAGGCTCCTCAACAGTAGCCAGGTTCCTGAATTTTTCTTTTTCCCTCCACACCTGCCTTGAATGGAATTTTGATCTAGGAAGACCCACAAGGGATTCTAAGTCCACCTCTTCATTTTCTAGAAAAGGGGATCTATTTCAAAAGAAGTTAAAGATTGTGTGCAAGATTCCACTACTACTTAGAGAAGACCCTGACTGTGGAGCCTGGATCTAAATCTGTGTCTTCTCCATGGCAAGTTCAACTTTTCTGATTCACTGCTGGCATCCCTGTCTCAAGGACATTGGTATTTTCAGGGAGGGTGGGCAGATTCCAGAGAACACATTTCTAGAGCTGAAGAAATGACCAAAGCAAGAACACATGAGACAGTAGCAGGCTGGTGTGGGTGCTCCTTTAGGAAAGAACAGATATTTTGGAGAACAGGCTTTTGGAGGTGACCTTGAGAGCTGCCCAACACCAAGGCTGGCCCACAGGCAGATGCTTGTGACTTGCCTTTGTGGGACCTGCCCACCTCAGATTTCTTCCAATGAAATAATTAGTCTTTTACTTTAATTTCCAAGTAATTAAAATAAAATAAGACAACATTTTCTTTCCAATTTTTCTTTGTTCCTCAAACTATTAATTAAGAATACTTATTCTTTGTAGAAAATATGAAAAATACAGAAGAGTTGAAAGAAAGAAAAGGAAAAGGCATGGCTCACTTTCCTGTTTTTTTTTTTTTTTAAAGATTTTTATTTATTTATTCATGAGAGACAGAGAGAGAGAGAGAGAGAGAGAGGCAGAGACACAGGCAGAGGGAGAAGCAGGCTCCATGCAGGGAGCCCGACGTGGGACTCGATCTCGGGGCTCTAGGATCACACCCTAGGCTGCAGGCAGTGCTAAACTGCTGCACCACTGGGGCTGCCCTCACTTTCTTGTTGAAGCCAATCACTGTTAACACTTGGGCATTTGGGCTTTCTATTTCATTTCCATTCCTTTGCCAAATTAAGGATTAATGGTCATGTTTTTTTCTTTCTTGTGTTTGATAATTTTTTCTTAATGTAAAAGTAAAATATACCTGTTGAAGAAAAATTGGAGAATGAAGACAAGTATAAAGAAGAAAATATATTATTAATAAGCTTGCCTGATTGACACATTTCTTCTAGGCTCTTAACAACAACAACAACAACAAAAATCCATATTTCCCAATTTCACTTCTTTTTTTTTTTTTAAGATTTTATTTATTTATTCATAGAGATGCAGAGAGAGAGAGAGAGAGAGAGAGAGAGAGAGGCAGAGACACAGGCAGAGAGAGAAGCAGGCTCCATGCAGGGAGCCCGATGTGGGACTCGATCCCGGGTCTCCAGGATCATGCCCTGGGCTGCAGGCGGCGCTAAACCGCTGAGCCACCAGGGCTGCCCCCAATTTCACTTCTTAATCAAAATTTAATCAATATAAAGCTAAAAGGAGTGACTGATAGTTTCAATTGGTTAAGATGAAAACCTTCCAATTAGTTAACAAAATCTGTTCCAAGTTGAGGCAAAGTTGGTTGCAGGTGAGCTTTCATTTCAAAAGAAGATTTCAGTCTGGACATTCTCCTATAGGAGTTCACATTTTATAGTCTATGATGGAACATTTTGAACATGGCAGAGGTGCCATTCTTAAATGTCAAGAATAATTGTAGCTTTTTTCATCTAGGTCTTTTGTGTCCTTTTTAGAATGCCTGGAGATGTGGCAAGCAGAGTCTGTGATCATGGCAGGGGAAGAGGGTCTCTCAGTAATCTATGACATAAGGGGGTCTCTTACAGAGATGATGCTTATGGCTTGAGTGCACTGTAGGGACACTGGGCCATTACTGCTGGCTCTATCTGAGTGAGTACACTCTATTGTTAATCCTGAACACCAACACCTTGCACATTCCCTCACTTTTCCCCTGCCTGTCTCCCTTCCAGCTGAGAGGACAAAGTATAGTCAAGAACACAGCCTCTCTGGTGGGGCCAGACTGATAGGCTCATTCTTTTCCAAATGCATATTTTGCTCAGCTTGTGTCCTCTAACTGGGGTATGCTTGTTTATCTAATGGAATCAATCACAGACTTTAAGACCATGTGACACTTTCTGCTCTTGCAACCCACAGGCAGAGCTCTCTCTGAGCTCCAGTGGCAAAGGCTCTTTCTACTAGTTGTTTGACACCAATGTTTATTAGAGAAATACAATTTAGGATATGTGGGCATTGCTCCTGTCCTTCTCCATGGAAAATCATGTATCCTCTACAATTTTCCTCATCTTCCTAAATTCCCAAAGACTGCATTGGAGTGGAATCTCTATTCTGTCCCCACTCTGTGCCATGAGGACAGCTGCAAAATGTAGCCCCACTCAATGACAATCAAAACTCCCATTCTCCTTCCTCTCCAAAAAGCTTACTAGTTGCATTTTTCAGGCCAAGGAAGGGAAGTTCTTCCAGACATCAGTGAGACCCCTGGGTGGGCACAGCTAGATATGTCCCTGGATGAGATGTCATAGACTTTCAGCTTGTTTCCCTGCTAGCAGAAGGAGTGAGCTCTCTGTGAATCATGCTAGGATAATAATAACCTGTCCCAGATGTTCTGAACAGGGAGTGTATGGACTCAGTGGGGGCAATCCATCATTTTCAAAATGTGTGTGTTTTCCCATCATCCTCCTGACAGCCCCACCATCTCCACTAAGTTGACTTTCTCTTTTCTCTGAAGAAAGAAAAACACTCTGGTCACGTGTCAGTGACAGATAAAGTGAAGGGCAACATTTTCTGACATTTGCTGCCAGGATCACCAGACAAGTGACTTAGTCTAAGTCAACAGTGAATATTCCCTTATTGCTAAGAAAGGTTTGATGGGCACTACTACATTTGACATGTACTGTCTTTGACACATATCTCTTCTCCTCAAGAGTCAGAGACATGAGCAGCCTTGGCTTTGGATGGTTGACTTTCAACTGATCTTGCATTTTACCCTTAATATACTTTTTTCAAGTCTTGATTTATGTATTTGTCTGCCTATTTATCTATTATCATCTATCTATTCATTTTATCTGTTTCTTCATCTATTTTTAAATCCACTATTGGATTATAGAAATTCCCCCCCACCCCCAAATTAAAGTATGTTAAACATGTAGGCATGATCCGAGTGCCTTTAAAAATTATCTTCTTGTTAAACAAGGTTGAGTGCAATGGAGCCTTAATTTCTAGTTTCATAAAACTGTGAATTCATTGCTCAGGTCCTCTGTGACCTGGTTTCCTTAGCTTGTAAATGAAATGGATGATGCCTGCAGAATTTGTCAAAAGGAATGAAACTGACTCCTGTGAGTTGTTTCCTGTCACTTATGGCCTATGTTGGATTGGGCACCAGTTGGTAAAACCAGTCTCTGGCTCTGTTCCTGAGTGCTTTATTTAATTTTGTTTTGTATTTTTAGAGACAATTCTCTGCCATGAATGAAAATATGGTCACTTAGAGCCCTTTAGGTTTATTTCAGTTGGGTATTGAATTGTAAATCTCTGTTTTTATAAATGCAGGGCAGGGAGATGTCCACACAGCACTTGCTAGCATGTGTGTATACATTGTAAGTGTCTGAGGACCTATAAACAAATGGGTATTGAGGGTTATAGAGCTAGCCAGAGAGGTGAGCAGTGGTTAGTGGTTTCCTCCATCTGAATGGACAGATGGACCCAGTGGATAATCTGTCTAACATGGTTGTTGATTGGTCCTTCTCCCTTTGTGGCAGCAGATCCATATCCCCTTCCAGGAGAATAGGGAGGAATTTGGTCTCAGGTGACTGTTTCCAGTGATAGTTTCAATTGGGTAAGATGAAGACCCAAGTTTACCATTCCATAGATGGTGCCTAAGATGTTTACCTCTTTTTTGAAAAACAGATTCTAAATGTTAGCAGTTCTGGTCTGTGTGACTAATTGAGGAATGCTCCAAAAGAAAATTCATTGTCTGTTATTATCAAGAGTCCTGATATGAGGTGATTTTTATCCTTATTTATGTAGACAATAGCATGCTGAATTTTGTGTTTTTTTTTTATATATCACAGCCTTACTGATATATATATTTCACATACCATGCAATTCACCCATTTAAGGTATACATTCAACAACTTTTAATGTATTTGCAGAATTGTGCCTCTGTCCCCATAATCAATTTTAGAATATTTTCTTTACCCTGAAAAGAAATCCTGTGCTCATTAGCTGCTCCCCATTGCCATTTTACCACCTTCTCAGCCCCTGCAACACTAACTCACCTTCTATCTCTGGGCCTTTGTCTATTCTGGACATTTTCTATAAATGGAGTCATTTAAGATGTTGTCTTTTGTGATTGTTTTCACGTGGTTGGAATGTTTTCAAGTTCACCTGTTTTGTGGCATGGATTTATACCTTTCATTTAATCTTTGCTGGGTCATCTTGAATATTCATGTTAAGTTTCTGGTTTCATACAATCTCACATATATAATTCTGTCTATTTTACCCCTCTCTGAGTTTTTGGGATTTTTTTTTTAGTTTTTTCAAAACTGTTTCAAAACATTATCTTGAAAGATTTGAAAACAATATTTAAAGGAAATGTCAAACTGGTCCCAGCATTATTCTTATTCACTTAATACCAAGGTAATAATCTTTAAAATTGTGTGAATTTATTTCCCCCTTTGTCAGTGATTTTTCTTTTACATTTCTATATATTTTTTTAAGGCTGGAATTTAACTAGAAGCACTTACCTTCCCAGAGGAGTGTTTGTATGCTTAGGTTACTTTAGAAGCTCTGATGGTTTGGGTTAAATTGAATAGTTTTATAACATTGGAGGGGTTATCTCAACAGAACAGACTTGCTGACCCATTTAAGCCTATTCATTGGAAAGTTTGGAAGGCTGTCTTTTCAGAGAAAGTAAAGAAAGAGATATACCACAATCATGGTATGGAGGTGAGAAAATTTCCCTTTTTAGTGGCATATTTTTCTTTTTGTGGATTCTCTAACATTCACCCCTCACCTAAAGGACAGCCATGGTTCATGGAAGACATGAGGGTCTTGATGATGCCAGACCTTGAAGAAAGACCTAAGCTGTTGAGCATATTGCCCTCCTGGTCCACTTACCAGTTTTGGAAGACTATTATATCATATCCAGCATTGCAATTAATGACCACAGATAACAGGTAACCAACATACTAATGCTGACAGTTTATGAGAACAGATGCATATGCGTGCTTCGGCAGCACATATATGAGAACAGATACAATCTATTTATTCTTAGTTGCATCTGTTTTTGTTTGAATTCTTCCCACATACCCACTGAGACAAATGTGGATTGGTGGAATTTTCTAGAAGAGTAAAAGTATCTCTAGCCAAAGCCACACCTGACTACAACTACATCTAAAATTAGACCTATAAAGAGCAGGCCAATTAAAATGGAAATCATAGAAACAGAAAGGAAAATTCTGATCATGAAGCCAGGCAAGCCCAAAAGGGGATTTCTTTGAGATTATTAGAGGATGTAGAACTGCAATTAAAATAAGGACCCAACATATTAGGGCCAATTCTTAATTATATTAGCATTGGAGAAGTAATTAATAGGAATATATACACACTGTGCAAGTTATCTTGTATGTGGTAATTTGCAGGCCCATTTAATTCATGGGGAACCAGAGTTCATGGATCCACAGAAGGATAGATTGTATTGGTTGGTATAAAATCTAATTGGGCAGTTTTAAAGTTTATGACCTCCGGCACAATATGCTTCCAGGAAATGAAAGCAGAATGTTCTGTTACTCAGAGATCATTTTATAGTATACCTAGTATATCCTCCATATATTTATAATGACTTTATTCCTTATGTTATCCTTCTTTTCTTTCAATACAGAATACAGAGAGAATAAATGAATCATTGTGACTGTTTTTCTGAGCTCTACAATGAACAGATTTAGTACAGAATAAGAAATATAAAATAAACAAATAGCACTTTTGGTATGAAATCTTAGAAGTTCAATTGTATTTATTTTGGCCACAGAGGATTTGTATGATGGATGGTATTTTCTTTCATGTGGTTATTATACCAAAGGCTTTTGATATTAATTAAGAAATACAGTGTTGATTGTCTTCTTGGTTAATAGCTTACATTTAAGAAAAGTGATATAATTGGAATCTTGGAGTAAAGAGGAAAGCTGATTGAGGATTTGGTTTGGTGCATGTTTTATTTTGTTATACATCAGTAACCTTTGCAAAAATATTCTCCTGGCAGTAACAACATTAAATCTCAAGCAGCATACGATGCAATTTGTGTCAACTGCCTCACTCTAGATGCTGTGCTAAGACAACATTGCCCTAAGTGCTTTGAGCAATCATCCTTAACTGGAAAGGCTATGCTAACCATACTGTAAAATGAGTCGGTTCAAAATGAGCAGGCTGGAATAAGAGATGATTTAGTTCCATGATCCACTCGGAACCTGGGGTATATTCAAAATTGGCTATGGACTGCCGGATGTTATTAGAAGCATGCAGCTCACCAGGTTAAATGTAAAGTCGTATTTTTACAAATAAGCCTGCTGGGAGTGGGCTGCTATTAGTGGCTCAGTGATGCTGCAAATGGCTTTTCAGCTGCGAGTCACTTCCCATGCTGTTTCCAAAATACTGTCAAAAGATATAAAGAGTGGGGTGGGGGGGTGACTTTTATCTCTTTTAAAAGATATTACCATGTAAGACAGAGTTTTGGGAGTTTGCTTTGAAGCATCTCCAGTTGGTAGACCCCCTGAGAGGATGGGGGCTGCCTTTCTCCACTCATTGGAGTTGCAGGGACAGCCTCCTGGAATTCCCTGCTGATTCAACTGATACTTGGTGTCCGCACCTTTTGTTTTAGGTGTGTAGTCTGACTCCATCATATATTGGGAATGTCCTTTCTTTATATTGTATTAGGTGCTAATGAGGCACCAGGCATTATTTTAACTTAAAACATAAGTTAAAAGGATGGAAGTCCTCAGAGAGCTTAGGACGCAGTTCTCTTAGTCAAGAAGCAATGAGGCCCACAGTCTCTGAATTATACTGGAAGTTTTTCTTGCCTGGTCTATTATTGTGGGTGAAGGAGAGAAGGCAGATTGGGAGTTTGGAGTTTGCAGTCAAGGTGAGGTAAAGGACAGAACCTGTCTCCTTACCTTCTGTCATTTGCTACCCATGGAAAGAATGCTTGTTGTTGTGATGCCAACCATGAAAGGTGTAAATGGATGAATTAGGAACACCCTTAATGCTGTGCAAGCTTGGCATTCATTGGTGTTACACAGGAATTTGTCAAAGTTTTCATGGTTCTGCCAAATTATTGGTGGTTGTGGGGAATTCATTTCCAGCATGGATGCCAGTTAGGGAGTTACTCTTTTTACTAGAATGGATGTAATATACTATCCCATTAATTTGTTTATTCATACATGTTTATTGTGTACCTGTTAGGCGTTAGGCTGCCTGGGGAACTAGGTGAAACAGCTCCTTCTCTTGGAGCTTATGGTCTGACCTTGCAGAACATGACAAAGGACAACCATGTTAAATGAGAGGGAAACCACTCCCAGTCCATAAGTAAAGTGGCAGGTGCCTCCTCTGCAGAGCATGTGGGAAGGGACAGGTCTTTGTAGATGAGAATCAATGCAGTCTTGGTGCAGAAGAGGAACGTTATCTCAACAGGAATTCATGTCATGTATTATAAAAGTTAAAATCTCATCCAGCAGCAGGGACTTCAGTGTTCTACAAACTCTGCACACAAACAATGTGCTTTCTTCACTTACCTCCAGTATCTCACTCCCTGACATAAGACTGCAGTATCTTCACGGATCCATGCTATTTAACAGATATGCTGTTACTCTTAACAAATATATTGTGGACTCTTTCATAGTCTTTTGGAGTAGCCTTTGTAGATTTGGCTCACTTGTGATCACACAGTCTTGTTTCTCAGGCAGACCACAAAGTGATTCTTTGTGGGGGCTTGAATTATACTTACATACAAAAGAAAACCTGTCATTTTGATATATATGTCAGGGGATGGTGTATATCGGTCCCCAGTCTCTGGCTGGTAAGTCCTCTCCTCTTCCTTACTCATATCCAGTCTTATATATGGAAAAGCCTTCTTTTGAAATCTGGAATCTAGGATCCGTCTGCTTTCCTAAGAGAGCTCTGAGCTATTACACTAATAAATCAGATAGGTTGTCAAATAAGGAGGGCACAAATATTGTGAAGAAAACATGACCTAAGACTGAGGTTGGATATAGAGGAGGATGTGGTGGTCCTGTAAAAAAGAATGAAAGTGGATCAGATCAGAGGCTGTTCCCTTAAGTAAATGTCTTATGAATGTTCAGAGAATCCAACAATAAGGGGTTTTCAGAGATGGTGGTCTATATACTCCTGTTTGAGGTATTTCTATAGTAAAATAAATATAAAAGACTGCTTCTCTCAATGAGTACTTTTTTACTTCATTTGAAGTGTCTGGTGAAGGATGTCTGTCTCCAAGTATTGTAGACACTCTGATTATTGTCAGCTCCACCTGGTCTGGTCCCTAGTGGGTCCATTAGGTGAACCACATAAATTGCAGAACTTTATTAGGGTTCCCCAGAAAGACAGAACCAATACGACATTTATAGACATATAGAAATATATTTATTATGAGGAATTGGCTCATGAGTCACAGAGGCTGAATCCCATGGTCTGCCATCTGCAAGCTGGAGGCTCAGAAAACCTGGTGATATGTTTCTAACCACTACCTGAAGGCCTGATGAGCAAGGGAACCAATGGTGTAAATCCTAGTCTGACTCTGAAAGCCCAAGAATCAGGAGCCCTGATGTCAGAAGGCAGGACAAGGCAGCTATCCAACTCAAGCACAGAAAGAGAATTGGACCTCCCCCCATCTTCTTAGTTCTGTATCAGGCCATTAACAGATGAGGTGATATTTCACCCACATTGGTGAGGATGGTTCTTCTTTACCTAGTCTATGGATTTGAATGTTCATTTCTTCTGGACTTACCCACAGACATACCTAGAGATAATATTTTGCCAGCAATCTAGGCATCCATTAGCCCAGTCATGGGCTAATTTGACATGTAAAATTAACCATCACAAAAACTTTGCCGCGAAAGGTCATTCTGAATAAGCCACGAGAATCATTTATGCTGTTGCATTGATGGGTGGTGACAATGCCCATTTGCGGTTCTTGTGAAAGACTAGCCTCTTTCAATTTTATCCTCTCCCCTCTGCAGCATCTATAGTATGTCAGTGATTTGTTCTGAGCCTTGTTCAAGTCAACCAGTTCTGATCTTCGACATGATAAAAAGAAGAAACTAGACAGCAGGGACTTGTTCCAATTATTCTTTTGTTAGATGATACCATTTTCTAAAAAGAAATTTCATTATATATAAATATATATATATAAATATATATAAAATTCTGTATATTTTAAGTATTTTGATTTGATTGGTTGGTGGGAATTGGTTGGAAAAGTTCATTGCATTTCCTTTATATTGTATGTTATTATGCTATAAAACAAAGCCAGAAGGCTAATTAGTGAATTCATATAAAATTCCCAAATAATTTCTGCTCAAAATTTTTAATGGTAAATTTGAGCTTGCTTCTGTGAATATTACCATTTCATATCAGTTTGAAATGGCTAATGAAGCTTTTGATTAGATCACTTTAACAGTGATCTTTCTGAGTTCTTAAGAATTCTTTCTGCATTCTTATGAGAATTATTTTGCACAAGTAGGTGGTATAAAATTTAAAGCCATTTTTACAATCATTCAAAAATGTATAGCATTTGACATTTTATGTAGAGTTCAACATTCTTCCTATTTCATTATAAAATGTAAGGATGAGATATCTTATGATAATGTGAATGAATTTTGAATTTTGTCACAGAATTTTTATAATAAGTTTTCCAAAATAAAGATCAAACTTAATTTGCAGATGACCCATGTGATTATTAAAGCAGTCACTTTGCAGCTGGCTTGGATGCCACATCTATTGCAAAAGTAGACAGGCTTTATATATAGGAACACAGAGATTTGGGGATCTTTCCTGGACCTGCATGGACATCCTTCCCCAATCACACACCTACCTTATTTTGAATCTCATTCTCATTTTCTGAATCTTGAGAACCTAGAAAATTAACTCCTTTAGTGCTTTTTGTGCACAATGGCAGTAGTGTGATCTCAGCTGGTTACAGAACTAGATCCAGATGGGCATCTTGGCCAGAGCCAGAACATTATGGGTGAGTAGCATGTTCTGGATGACCCTCATTATGTGTGCTGCTAGCAAGGACTGCCACCTGACCAACAGTCCTTTTTGCACTCAGGATGTCTTCTGAGAATCCCAAATAACGCTTTGCCTCTTCAGGGAACTGTTCTGGGGGTTCCCGCAAACTCAGGCCCTGGTCGGCTACCCTGAATGCTGGTAATATCAGTATCTCCCATTTAAATGTAATCCATTGTGAGCGCATCAATAGGATGGCACATGGAAACCCCTGCTCTGAGCAGGGGACTTTTGAACACTTAAAATCAGACCTACTCAAGACCTACCTGCCAACTGGTGTACAAATCTGAAACTAATGTTTTAGAAATTATATTTACTCTTACATCGTACACTTCACTCTAATATTTTCTATTTTATTCTAAACATTTAAAAATATTTTATTTATTTTTTATTTGAGAGAGAGAGAGGAGCAGACGGAGAGGGACAAGCAGACACCCCGCTAAGTGCAGAGCTCAACACGGGGCTCTATCTCACTACCCTGAGATCATAACTTGAGCTGAAATCAAGAATCAGATGCCCAACTGACAGAGCCACCCAAGCGCTCTATTTTATTCTATTTCAAATTTTAAAATACCAGCTGAAGTATACTATATTGATTTTATCATCTACCTAAGGGTTGTGATCTATAGTGTGAAAATCACTGCCCTAAACCGTCATGGAAGATGGATTCTACCCTGTGTGATGGTTTGGGTAGACCCCAGGCAGCTCAAATTGGGAGAGACGTTTACCAAAGCCATGGCTGTCAGGAGTCATGGTTGAATTCTGTTCTTTTTATGGACTTTCCTCATTTTCTAACATAACCATGACTTGACATGGTGCACTCGACATAAACCATGACTTGACATCGGTGCACTCGATTCAGTGTGTCAGTTAATTTTCTTATCTCTTTCATTGAGTTCAAACTTAATTCCTGTTTTTTTCTTTCTTGAATCTTCAAATGTTGGCTAATTCCATGGAAATCATTTTTTCCCATTAAATGTTTTAGTATCTATTTGCATTCCCCCCAATCATATAAAACAGAATTTATATGGGAAATTATCTTTCAGCAACAAAGCAGGCCTTGCCTGAAGGAAGGCCAAGTGTAAGCTGGTGGTCTTTGTGACCATTGTATTGGATGGTATTCCAAGGAAAGGCAGCATGAAAAAAATGAAATCTGCATGCCATTAAAAGTAAAAAACTTTTGTTTTTATGGAATAAAACAAAGAACCCATTTGGAGTTAGTTATCTTAAGTCTGTGGTGGGTTTTACCAAATGAACTGTCTCCACAGAGAATGCTCGCCAAGCAGGTCATCATGGTTAGTGAAGCCATGTTGATTATTCCTCGGAATTGAAAAAATATGATACTCTTAGCCAAATTGATCACTTTTTTCTTTTGCTTTCTGATTTGAAAAAAATGAAATTTCTAGTGACTAATATTCATAATATGTTAGTAAGCAAAATAATTATGATATAAAATATCTATCTAATGATTTTTGTTTCGAAAAAGGAATAGAAAAAAAAATGAATAGGGATCCCTGGGTGGTTCAGCGGTTTGGCGCCTGCCTTTGGCCCAGGGCGTGATCCTGGAGTCCTAAGATCGAATCCCACATCAGGCTCCCTGCATGGAGGCTGCTTCTCCCTCTGCCTGTGTCTCTGCCTCTCTGTCTGTCTCTCATGAATAAATAAACAAAATCTTTTAAAAAAATGAATAGAAAAATGACCAGGAGGGACATTCACCAAAATAATGACTATAATAAGTGTTGTAGGTAATTTTTATCCTTTTCCTTTGGGCTTTCCAGCATTTTCCATATATTCCACCATAAACATTTAATTATTTGATAATCAAAAGACTAAAGGTTAATTTGGCTTTTTGGCAAGCTTTTGATAATGTGCTTATTCTTTTGGCAATATTTAATAAAATCTAAAAGTATAGCATGGGATAAAGACTTGTAAATGATTCTAGAAAAAATTCAAAACATGTTTTCTTTGCCTGTAAGCTATAAGTAATAAATAGTTTGAGACCAAAAGAAAAAATATGCTCTTATTTCTAATAGTTTCCAATTGTTTAACTGAACACCACAGAGTTATCTCTTTATAGTAACTGGGCCAGTAATGTCAAACATAATTTGAAGTCGGAATTTTATTACCTTCTACTCATCACAAATCACTAATTCTTTAGTTAAATAGGAAGTTTGGATTCAAAGAAGTTAAGATTAATTTTCAAACAGACTTAACCAAAATGTAAGCATCACAAGGAGCATTATACCCTTAAGAAATTATTCGTCTTTTTGTTCAAATCTGTTAATTCAATCTTAGATACTCCCCAGAGTAAGTTCGTGACCCATAAGCCCAAATGGTTTTTACAAAGATTTTATCTACTGTTTGGTTTTGACAAGTTCTAAAATGAAATCATATCTATCATCCACGTATGAAGATTAGTTTCAGCCTCTTGCCTTTCTCAAGTATACCATGTGTATTGCTTGCTGCCAATGTTTGTGTCTTTGGATAGGCTGCTGTCTTTTCTGAAGTGCCTCTCCCTTTCTTTCTCTGTAAGAGTCTTACTTGTCTAGGACCTTCTGGTGAGGACTGTCGAGGCCTTCTCTGGGCTGCTACAGATTGTGATTCACACCTCAATTTTCCCACATATCTCTTATAGTACATCTTCATGTATGGCTTCATTCTTCATATAATTTACAGGTTTCTTGTTGTTTGGTGCTTTGTTCTACTTTGAGTCTTCAGTATCTATCATATTCCTAGCTCATGGTAATTTATGACAATTATTTTTTGAATAAGTTTAAAATAATATGATGATAATGAAACAAGAGGGTTATTATGCATATATAGAGTTAATAGAAATACCTTTGAGTAAGTATATAGCACTCAAATATAAACTTGAAGGGATACAATATTCATGATAATAAATAAAGTTTACATTTTAAAACTTTAGCTTAAAAATATTGTTTTATGTTTAAAATTTTTCTTCATGAATGTCTGCTTTGGGCAAAGCATCATTCTGAGTGTCATGGTCAAAATTCAGTTCCTATTCCCAGGAAGCTTGTAGTGTAGTTTAAGAAGGTAGTGATTATTTGTGTGAAAATAATATTGTATATACCAAGTGCCAACAAGAATAGATAATAAATATTATCGTTTGTTCAGAGGATAGAAAGTCCAACTTAGGGAGAGGTAAGTTAGAAAAAGTTTCACCAAGAAAGGAGGGTAACATTTGGCTCCTAAAGCCTAAAGAAAGGGTAAGAGTTGGTGTGTGTGTGTGTGTGTGTGTGTGTGTGTGTGTGTGTGTATGTGAGTAAGGGTAATTCTTCCTTTTGGACATACAGAGCAGAATCCATGTGTCCCTCTGGATCATGAGGGAGCTGAACTGCTCCATGCCATGGTTCAAGTGGCTATCCTATTGTTGTTCATGGCTGAGTGAGAACAAGGACACCAGCTCCTTTATTGACATATGCACGTTATTCTTATCCATTCTTGCTAAACCATTATAACCTGTAGTGGTGAAAAAGGGGAATTCTTAATGCTTTGTGAGATAGATCATCTTCCTTAGAGAAAGCCTGATGTTCAGAAGGCATGTTGTGAGAAGAAAGAAAGGCAGATTCCTAAGACATACAAACTTGAAATGCTGTACAGAACAGTTCTACTTGAGATCAACTTGTGACCAAGAAAAAGGCCACATCAGGAGAAAATAAATGTTCTAGGTAGTGGACTCTTTGCCCTTCCTGCTTACCTAAAACAGATCCTTGAGAAGTTTCCTGCTATGGAGACATATCTGCTTTAAAGGAGGTTGTGCTTCAGAGGAGCTGAGAGAGTGTGGATGACACAGCAAGGCAATTGGCTAGAAGACAGCTCTTCATCTGACTTTGAGAATGGAGAATGGTGAATTTTTGTAGACACAAAGGGAGAAGGTGGTGGATGAGACACAGAGAACCCTTGCTATTTGCCGAGTGACTCTGGTGAACTGGGATAATGTACAGCGTGGGAGGATGAGAGATCATAGGGCTTGCCAACACCACTTGTTGACTTAGGTATGTTTGATGCTACTTTGGTTTGCTAATGTTTTTGTACAAAATTCCATCTTACTACTTACAAGGAGATCTTGTAGTACAGGGAGTCAGGATGCCTTGAGTTCCCATTTGGCTCTACCAGGTAATCTTCGTAGGTCACTTAATCTTTCTGAGCCTCAGTTTCTCATTAAAAGGAAGAGATTGTATTTGTCATCTAGGGTCTCTGTAATGGTTAGAGAGTCTCTGTAATGGTTAGAGAAAATGTATGCAAAATTCCTCTTGTTGTGATTGGCACATAGAGGCACATAGTAAATGGTAAAGAATGATGACAATGAAGATAGTGGGCCATCAAGTGGGTAACGTAAGGCTATTGGTGGTGGTCTATTTCTTTAGGGCTGTGGACACCAAGTTAGTGAAATGTGCTCTCCCACAAAGAATCTCAGCTCCTATGTGTCAGAGATCTCTGAGAATTAGAGTACCACATGCTACTTTCCCTTCTGTGGCACACTGTGAGCCTGTGGCCTCTGAATGGTAGAACTGTAGCGGGCATTCAGGGGCTGCAGGTTGCACTCTCCTGCCTCCTTCTAACTTAAGCTCTGTCTGGTTCAGCTGTTGAGAAGGCAAACACCCATGTCTGAGAAGAAATACAAAGGTGTTCTTACACTTGTCTAATTTCTCCATGGCATCTCCTCCAACAAGGAATGGTCATAGTCATAGGTGGCTGTTCCATGGATGGCTGTCTTCCACACACAGAGTGCAGAGCTGAAGGAGATCCTGCCTCATCATTCACTGAAGTTGAGTCATCTTATGTTCATTTGCTCACACACATTCGGAGTCTCTACAGGCTTTACAGGACATTTCCCTTTACTTCTAAAAACGTTTTGAATTTCAGATCTATTAAAAGTTCACTTCTTAAATAAGACAGTGCTCAACTACTGACATTCCTTCACCAGCTCATGCTCTTTGCAAATGTTGAGGGCACCTGATAAAACAATAGATTAAAATATTTCTTAAAAATTACTAATACTAAAATAAAAATTGAATAGTCTGGGTAGGTATAACCTACATATGGATTAAAGTCCAGTGGGGTTTGCTGACATTTGTAACTTAAGGAAATTGTATTATTTTTATATTTATAAGAAATTTAGCCATCAAATATGTACCAGACAGTGCTTCGGGACAGGACTGAGCAGGTTGGAAGTGTGGGTATAATACCACTAGTTACTTTTGAATCTAAACTGGTCAGAGTAGCGGTCTTTTGAAGCAGTCAGCACTTTTGTTTGTTTATTTGTTTTAAAATTATATTTATATTTTGGTAAGGAAAACATTCACATGGGGTACACCTGGGTGGCTCAGTGGTTTAGTGCCTGCCTTCGGCCCAGGGCGTGATCCTAGATTCCCTGGATTGAGTCCTGCATTGGGCTCCCTGTGAGGAGCCTGCTTCTCAGACTCTGCCTGTGTCTCTGCCCCACCCCCTCTCTGTCTCTCATGAATAAATAAATCTTTAAAAAAAACCTTTCACATGGTTTAATGTTCAAAACTTGTAAAAGTTACACAATGAAAGGATTTCCTTCACAATCTCTTTTCCCAGTCTTCCCTGTTTCCCTTCTTATGTATTTTTTCAGCTATGTTTTATGTGTATATAAGAACATGTGTGTGTTTATGTGTGTAATTTTGTTAGACATTGCCAAAGCATGTGCCATAGAATTTTTACCAATTTATAATACCACCACAAAATATGAAAGTTTCTCTTTCTCTACCTCAACTGCCAAATTTACGTAACTCCTCAGCTGGCCAGGATAGAATTCTGCCTTTGTTATCCCTTTACTAGCGAGCCCCTACCTCATCCTTACACAGCAAGTTTTACCCAGGTCTTTGCTCTAGAAGTTCTATATGTTTTATGATATTTTCACGTCTTTAAGATATCTTTATGTAGCAGAAAAGGAGTGCTTTTTAAAATCAGCTATTTTAAAATTCTAAACAGTACAGTACATTTAACAATCTGGTCTCTGAGGGCAGGTCATGTGGATTTGAATCCAAGCTCCAGTACTTACTTGCTGTGTGGGCTTACGATAGGTATTTCACCTCTTTGAAACTCAATTCTATCACGTAAGTTGGGGAAAATAACTTGCCTTGCTGACAAGGTGTTAGGAATAAATGAGATAATGCGTATAAAGTGTCTGGAACTTGAAAGATGCATAAAAGATAGTTGCTTTGTTGTTAGTGCTGTTATTAATAAAATCTGTGCCATGTGCATTCAGTGAAATATATACTATATGTAAATAGACTTAGGTTAAATGTTAACAGCAATACATAAGGTTTACATTTTAAAGGGAAACTTTTATCTTTGAATACAAAAGACAATATGATAAAGAAGTAGGGTAATAGAGAAGACAAACACTGATTTTGGGCTCACTTTGTGTTTGTTGGCTACGGGAAAGCCACCAGAAAAACCTGTTGATCAACCAAAGCTAAGTTTATTAAACTTACTGCAGTAAGGGGAACTCTGTAATATTTTGTCTTAGTAATATGGTAGTAGGAGTGAGTCAGGGAAGGATATTTATAGGGATTTAGGGGCCTGAGTTGGGTACTTTTAGCAGTTGAGAATAGAATTTATGACATTTATGGTAGGCCCAGTGAAGTAAGGGCCTTGAAGTAAGAGTTAATGTGTGAGCAATTTGTTTTCACAAGTTAATTATTTTAATTGGTTTACAGTCTTACCACCCAGAAATAAGTATATCCTAGACCAAATAGCTGTTATTTTTGCCTGTTATTGTTTAGAAAACTGGAAATGGGTAATTGTTTAAGAGATTAGGACACTTAGGAAATTGGAAAGACTGTTTGGTTCCAGAATTATTTCACACAGGGATGGGAAAGTATGCTTTGTCTCAGAACTGGTTAGCATAGGAAACTATGTTGATTTCAATTCTCCATCCCAACTTTGATGCAAAAAAGATGTAACTTGGGGAAAGATGCTCAGTATGTCACATACTTGTTCTTTCCTCAGTGCCTGAAAAGCCTAGTGAAAACTCTTTCTTCAAAGGAAGCTGAGGTTTAGGGCAGGGAGGCCAAATGCATTCTGGACTCCAGGGGAAATAAGAAAATTAAACAAGGGCATGTATTTTGTTTTTTAAAGATTTTATTTATTCATGAGAGACAGAAAGAGAGGGGCAGAGACATAGGCAAGGTTCCATGCAGGAAGCCCGATGTGGGACTTGATCCCGGGACTCCAGGATCATGCCCTGGACCAAAGGCAGGTGCTAAACTGCTGAGCCACCCAGGCATCCCAAGGGCATGTATTTTGAGAGAAGATTCAGAAATATTCAGATTTTCAAGAGAATAAAAATGAAGAAGTAAGGTGCTTATTGGCCACTGAAGTGTCAGAAGCAGGGTATAATTAGGTGAGAGAAATAGCTGGGGAGAGCAGTTCTAAACCAAAAACTGAATGCAGACTTTGTGCTGGGCCAACCTTTTTCATGCCACCATTCTGAAAATTTGAAGGTCTGTTTGGTGGCTCAAGGAGAAAACAAGCAGCCAGATGGCTGTTGGGAAGGAAAACATTTTACTCTACCTTTCTAGATTCTGTGGCTCATAGATTGATATAAGACGGATTGACAGGAAGAAAAAAAGTTTATGTATGTATGGATATGGGCTCTGAGGACAAGTTGGACAATTAAGATTTCTATGTCATCCTGTGCTAAGGAATGGGATAGGGCCTGGGGCTTGAAAGGGGAGAAGTATAATTCACAGGAAGATAAGAAGAGATGTTTGGTAGTTAGAGGTTTGCCCTGTCATACAGATGACTTTTATTTAGGTAAAAGTTATCTCTGGTAAAAAGTTCTCAGAGCCAGCCACCCCCTCCCTATCTAAATTATTTTAGGCAGTTAAAAGAGAGGTAAAAGATTTTGTTGTTGTTGTTTTGTTTGTTTGTTTGCTGGGTCTTAACTGCCTTCAGCTCAAAATAATTCACATGCCAGAGAGGCATACCTTGGGGTCACATATTCTGCTCCCTTATATGGCCAAATATTTTCTGAAATGAATGCTGCTTAAGTTGGTTAAATTTTATCCTACTCCATCAGGAGTAATAATGCATTTCAATAAATTCTGATTAAAATAAGGTTTACTGAAAATCTACTATACATGTTAGAGCATTGTGCTCTTTCACATTCATTGTTTCATTAAGTTCTTACCACTATATGTGTGGTAGGCATGATTGTCATATTTCTGAGACAGGGCTTTGAAGTGTTTGTTTGCACAAGGATATTTCAATTGTTAAGATTCACTGCCAGGAACTGTACGTGATATTTTATTCTGCCTTAAAACATTTTTCTCATGTTATGTAGTCACAGGCTTAATGTCATGCCCTGGACTTGGTTCATAGAGCAGCAAATGGCAGACCTGAACTGAGATCAACTGTGGAGCATTTGACAATTTACTTTAAAATAATGAACTCAGACTCTAAAGGGAAATGGTCTCAGATATAAACAATTTTGCTTGGTGAAGGCCAAGGACAAGATAATGTTTATTCAGTTACTTTTGGTCCTCCGGAGTGTAAAGATAGATGATCAAGAGAAAGGAAAGAGACATTCAGACAGGTCAGCATTCCCTAGATCCTGGCAAGAGTGTGGTTTTTCCTTTTTTTCTCATATTTCCAGCAGTACTTAAATAAATAAAAATCTGTTTAGTTAGTCCTCTAAGTAAACTCAATAAAAAAGGAGAGTCACACTAACAGGTCCTAATACAGGAATTTGGTTGTATTAATGGGTACCTAAATGTATCCAGTGTTAGGGATGGCTTAATACTATTGCCCTTTTGTGTTCTAAAAGAAGAGTTATGGTATGCTCCTCGAACCCTTCCCCAGTGTGTATGTGTGTGTGTGTGTGTGTGTGTGTGTGTGTAAGGAGAGAGAAGAAAGCTTATATGATTCTTCTCTTATATTGATAGGGTATTAACCACACTGTGTTTTGGGGGAAAAAGCATTTTAGAAATTCAGACAGGTAGAAATTTTGATTCTGTGATTTTTGAAAAAGAGTCCTGCTAACTTAGCTGCTCCTAAGGGCTTTGGACTTTGGCTGTATTCTATGTATGAATTATGAACCTATCTATAGGACATCACATTGATTTGTATGTGTGTTTTCTATTTTCCCTTCTAAAGTTCCACTCTTATTAAATGCTATCACAGTAGTGTTTCCCAAAGCATATTACATGACCCAAAATAGATGCCCTGTGGGAAGAAAAAGGTCTGTGATTAAATACCCTTGAAAAACTGTGTTAACAAAATTGAACAGCTTTCTTTATTGCAAAATTACTTAAACATATTTTATGGTTATTTGCATTTTAAGTCTCCAAGAGTAGGAAATTATGTGCAGTTTTTAAAAATACTTTTTGACCTAAGCAATTTATCATCTGTACCCCTAACAATTTCTTCAGAAGTCATTGTCTGTGAGTCATCTCATCAGGGAATGTTGCTGTAAAACAAATCAGCTGAATAATTCCAGTTTGGGGTGCTTTGTTTAATTTTGTAGAAAAAAACAGCTTGTTTTCTTCACATTTGAAAAAAAATTACTGTGACTTTCATAAAAAAAAAATACTGTGACGTTTATATATGTTGCACTATAGGCTTAGGTTTAACATATTGCTGTTCCAAAGGCTATTATTGCTTCCCATGTTCAGGAATTATCATAAGCTTCCTCCAGATGGAGGTGGTGCTTTGGTTATTTCTTCATGACTGGTGTTAATATTGGGAGAGAAAATTAAATATTACATATTTCTACCCAGTGATTATCTTTCCTATAAATAAAAATATCTTATTGAAATGTTTGCCTATAAAAGCTTATTCTGTGGGACGCCTGGGTGGCTCAGCAGTTTAGTGTCTGTCTTCAGCCCAGGGTGTGATCCTAGAGTCTTGCATCGGGCTCCCTGCATGGAACCTGCTTGTCTCTCTGCCTGTGTCTCTGCCTCTCTCTCTCTGTGTCTGTCATGAATAAATAAATACAATCTTTAAGGAAAAAAAGCTTATAGTGTTATAAATATTATGTAAATAGATAACAAATAGATTATGATGTAACTAAAGACCAACAATTATAAAAGGAAAGTATTTTTCATTAAAAAATTAAACTCTTTAACTCTGATTTTTATTTCTGGGCTTAGGTGGTTGTATTAGCTCTTTTTTTTGGATCCTTCCAAATCCATGCATATTTGATGAAATAATGGTTGACTGGATGGAAATGCTGACCTCACAAGAAATCTAGCTGGAATCTGTCTTTCCTGGTTGAAAGAGGTCAATTACACTAGAAAAGAGAATATACAAATCATAAAAGTGTACAATGAATATGTGAAGATGAACAAATTTAAAAATTTGGATAAATGGGCATTTATAAGTGAAATATATACTTACCAAAACAAACCCAAGAAGAAATAGAAAAATAAGAATGAAACAATTCATGGCAAAGAAATTAATTTATTAGTTAAAAATATCCCCCATAGAATTCTGGTCCAAGAAGTTTTATAGGTGATTTTGCTAGAGTTTTAAGAAATAGATATTTCCTGAGTTGGAAAAGGGAAAAAGAGTGAAGAGATACTTAGCTTATTTTTTTAAAGACTGTTACAAATTTGATAACAAAATTAATGGCAATAGATGAAAATAAAATTATTTTGCAGTATTATTTATGAATAAATATAGAAATCCTAAATAAAATATCAGCAAGAAAATATAGAGGTTTAAAAGAAATGAGCAAGAAGTAAAATAGGGTTTATACTAAGAAACAAAGGCTAGTTAACATCTAAAAATATTTATTTATCTAATCTACCCAATTTCTAGATTAAAGAATGCCATATAGTAGTTTTCTAAAGCTACGCAGAATAAGTCGCAGTCAATACAAGTCAGCATGTTTACATTAGTGTTTCATGCAAATTAGGATTAGAAGGGGATGTTCAGAAAACTATGGCAGGGCAGCCTGGATGGCTCAGCGGTTTAGCACCGCCTTCAGCCTGGGGCCTGATCTTGGAGACCTGGGATTGAGTCCCCCGTTGGGCTCCCTGTGTGGAGCCTGCTTCTCCCTGTGCCTGTGTCTCTGCCTCTCTCTCTCTGTGTCTCTCATGTATAAATAAATAAAATCTTTAAAACAAAAACAAAAAAAAACTATGGCACTGTGTTTAATGAGAAAACTTTAGAAGCATCCTATTAAATTCAGAAGTATAGTTAAGTATTTCTGCCATAATATTGTGGTAGAACAAGGGTGTTAGTAAGTCTACATTAATATTTTAGTTCCAGAATAAATAGAACAGATGGAGAGCCTTCTCATAGACGAAAGCCTATATGGACCATCGGCATTTCAATAAATGGATTTGAGCTGCTTGAGTCTCCATGATAAAAATAAAAATAAAATAATGTTAAAATAATGCTGCAATAAAATAGGGTGCTAATATTTTTTTGAAATAGTGTTTTTATTTTTTTTGGGCAAATACCCAGTAGTGGAATCATTGGATCATATGGTATTTCTATTTTTAACTTTTTAATCATGGATGGACCTAGAGGGTATTATGCTAAATGAAATAAGTCAGACTGAGAAAGGCAAATACCATATGATTTCACTCATATGTGGAATCTAAAAAAACAGGGCAAATGAATAAACAAAAAGCAAAAACACACTTGGAGTTGCCAGATGGAAGGGAGGGTTCGGGGATGGGCAAATGGGTGAAGAGAAGAGGAAGATACAGGATTCCAGTGATGGAATGAGTGGTTCGGGGATGGGCAAATGGGTGAAGAGAAGAGGAAGATACAGGATTCCAGTGATGGAATGAGTAAGTCATGGGCATAAAAGGTACAGTATCAGGAATATAGTCAATGTTATTGTAATAGTTTATGGTGAAAGATGGTAGCTTAGAGAAGTTACATCACTGTGTTGTACACCTGAAACTGATGTAACGTTGTGGGTCAACTATATTCAAATGGAGACATTTTAAAAATGTTAGAATAGGGATCCCTGGGTGGTGCAGCGGTTTAGCGCCTGCCTTTGGCCCAGGGCGTGATCCTGGAGACCCAGGATCGAATCCCACGTCGGGCTCCCGGTGCATGGAGCCTGCTTCTCCCTCTGCCTATGTCTCTGCCTCTCTCTCTCTCTCTCTCTCTGTGACTATCATAAATAAATAAAAAAAAAATGTTAGAATAAAATGTAGTAAAATATCATGACGCCAGGCTAGGAAAGAATTTGTTTAACCAGATACCTTCAAGAAGCTATGAAGAAAGAAGAAGATCTAAAAACTTTGTGTTTTACATATACATTAGCTACTTTAATACACAAAAAATCCCAAAGATTGAAAAATACATTAATATTAGAATATAAAATACATTAGTAAATATACACTAAAGTCCTAAACACTAAAAATGTTAGAATAAAATATGGTAGATATATTTATGACCAAATGGTAGGAAAGGATTTTGTTTTTAAAGATTTTATTTATTTATTCATGAGAGACACAGAGAGACAGAGACACAGGCAGAGAGAGAAGCAGGCTCCATGCAGGGAGCCTGATGGGACTCGATCCTGGGTCTCCAGGATCACACCCTGGGTTGACGGCAGCGCTAAACTACTGAGCCATCCGGGCCGCCCCAGTAAGGATTTTTTTAAGCCAGATATCTCAAGAAGTTACAAAGAAAGACAAAGTTTAATACATTTTTATAAAGATTAAAAACACTTTTGTTCAAAAAGTACATCACAAAGCTAACAGATGAGCAACAGAATATATTTGCAATATATACAATAATAGTTGATAATCATAAGCCACAGAAGTATAAATGTGTGCTACAAATCTGACAGGAAAAGATAAACAGCTCAGTAGAGAAATGGACAGAATATATGAACAGGTAACCATAGAAGAGGAAATGGAAAGAGAACAAACATAAAAAGACAGTTGAATTCATTAATAACGTATGAAAGCAAAAAGAAACAATGAGATTTTATTTTAAACCCAATCAGAATAACACTTTACAAAGGTACAGAAAACCAAGTGCTGGGGAAAACGTGGGAGGTCTCAGAAAATGCTAGCGCTTGTGTGAATGGGAACAAGCACATTGTAGAGCAGCACAGCAGCCTCTATTGTAGTTGCAAATGCATAGATCCCATGACCCAACTTCCATTTCTGGGTATATGTCCTAGAAAATTCTAGGGTGGGTAACTGCACAATCTATAAAAGGAAAAAAAAAAAACCCTCACATTCTCATAAGTAGGGAAAAAGGTTGTTTATTTGGGATATTATACAGCTATGTGAATAAACTCTATGAATGCATAAATATGGGTGGGTTTCAGAATACCTAAAGCTGAGAGAGGAAAAACAAAAGGAGATTGTAGAACGTTGCATAGAATGTCGTAACATTTGTGTAAATTAAAAAATAGAACATTGTATGTATGATTTATATATTACTTTCAAATATGTGTTCATTACAAATATATACAAATATGGATTGCGTACTCAACAAAGGCTAGTGACCGATGCCAGGGATGGAGGGAGAGGCATCAGATGGGGAAGGGTCAGAGACACAATCAGTTCTAGCCATAGTATTTGTGATATTTCACAAAACTGAGGGTCGGAATCAAATATGGGAATGTTGAATGCTCATATTAACTCTGAGTGATGGGTCCGCATCCATTTGTCGTTATCAGCTTTGGTAATATTCTGGAAAATACTTTCAAAAAACTTACAAAGAAGAGACATTCACATTATTAGCTCAGTTACACAGCTGATAATGTTGAGCCTTGATTATTATTATTATTATTTAAATATCATTTTCCACTGCTCCACTATCCTCACAGATTCAGTGTATGTGAGCATTTAGGTCTTTTAAAGCTGGGACTGGAGTTTTGACTAATTTTGAGACTGATTTACACATTCAATACTCCTCTGCCAGCGTCCTCCAAATCAGTATCCTGTTATCCTAATGGGAATGCAGCTCCAGTGATCTTTAAAATGCCATCTCTTCTCAAGCCTGCATGTACCTCAGCATGCTTTTTCTTATAATCCAGATTGCCAGAACATAATTTTAGAAATGTGTTTTAACAGGGCATTAGATTTTTGAAATAGAAACACAAGGGTGTTGCTTTATAGAAGTACATATCAGAGGAACTGTAAGAAGCTTGCTTCGAGTGACTCAAAACAAAGTTAGAAAATATTGCCTGGGTGTTGTGAAAAGGAAGAGTATTTTTATTGATTGCTCAATGTGATGGGTAAAATTTCCTGTGAGGCCAAAGGATGACATATCACAACACTGAGAAATTTAACACATGTGAGGTGGCTTGAAAGTGTGCTGCTTTGAAGTGAAAGAGACCAGTGTTGGCTTCTTTTTTTTTTTTTTTTTCTTTCTGGGCTGTAATTTATATAATTCCAGAGTTTGAACAATTCTACCTTTCTCACTTCAAAGGATACAACAGTGTGGCAGTCAGAGTTCCAGAAGAGAGATAGCATTCTTGCAAGCCTCAAGGGCTAGAACTCCCCCACTCCTGAATACACCATGGTACTCCTTTTTGTCAATCCTATTCTCATATCTGAACTTCTACTCTATCTGAATATCTACTCTAATATCTGAATTTCTGAAGGGTGGTTTCTGTGTCTGTGTCATTTTATTTCAACCAATTTTTATAGATTGCCTAGTTGTGCATGAAGGGGGAAGTTAAGAACTCTAGTTTTCTGCATTTCTGAAATAAACACAGGGACTAATCTTGGAAAAGATTTGTTCGAGAGAGGTTAGTAATGGAGAGAAAGCAGTGAACTGACAGGATTCCAAAGCCCTGACTCTTCAATAGTAAACATGCTCTTTAATCCAACTGAACGAAATGGTACCCCACCCCCCTAAAAAAGATATAACAAGACAAAGGTAACATTTGCTTCCTTTATATCTATTTTAATGGAATCTTCCCCAAATTTTCTTGGGCTGAAAGCCATGGAATCAGACAGGAAGAAGGTTTACAGAGGCCTATCAAATTTCTAAGCCCAGTCCAGGCCTTTTAGTATCATTTACTTCACTCTCCTGTAATGCTTTATAAGCCTGCCATACTATAAGGAACAAAGGGAATAATGCAGCATCAGGGATTGTTGCCCGAGAAAGAGCTGCAGAATTTGACCTTCCTTTTTTGAAGCCAACACTTAGCCTTCTCTGATATTTTGTAGCAGTAAGCCCTAAGTTTCATTTTAGGAAAGGACTTTCGGGGCTGTGCCACCTGGGGTTGCATCTGTTCACTCTCTATTCTGATGGGAGGCTGGGGGCCTTCTTCCTGTGCTAAGCTAAACAAAAGGTATTTCTCTCATCAGTAATGATAGAAAAAACTAAGCCACATTAAAAAAAAAAAAACCCACCTGAATGAAAGCAGCAATAAGCATTTGTGATTTCCACTATTCTAAGCCAACAGCTCTTTACATTCACACACAATCAAATCTAGGCCAGCAGTCCATTTGTGCTTGGCATTTTTTTTTTTTTTTGAAAGCCTGAAAAGCCTCATGAATGGAGGAGAGGACACAGACCCCAGGCTTTATCCATGCTTTGGAACTTTTGTAGATTTCATTCAAATTGGTAGTGCTTTTTGAGAAATTTCTTTATGGCTTGATTTTCCTGAGGTTTTATTGATAAAGGTAAACTATATGAAGAACTATATTAGCACAGGAGGTTCTTTTTCAAAGAAGCATTTCAAAAGCCATTATGCAGGAGACACAGAGAGGGATGTCTGTATGGTTTCTGTTAACCTTATAGTAGAAAGTGTTCGGTTACCATTCTAGACCTAAAGGCACCCCCTCAGTTGCCATTTGGAACCTACAGAAGCTCTGTGCTTGGAAGTCATGGAGCAAGAATAGCATCTGGAGTGGGTTGAATAGTGTTCTGCCAAAGTTCATGTCTGCACAGAAACTGAGAATATGAGCATATTTGGAAATAGGGTCTTTGGCAGATGTAATTTGTTAAAGACCTTTAGTTGAAACCATTCTGGTTTTAGAGAGTCCTTATAAGAACACCAAATCCCTGTAAGAAAAGAGGATGTGTGAGGCACAGAGAAGCTTCTGTGAAGATGGAGGCAGAGATTGTAGTGATGCTGTGACAGGCCCAGGAAAGTCAGGGATTACTGGCAACCATCTGTAGCTAAGAGAGAGAGGCAAGGGGAAGTTTCTCCCTCAGAGCTTCCAGAAGGAGCCAACCCCTTGATTTTGGACATCTGGCTTCCCAAAATATGAGAGAATGATCATTTGTTATGGCAGCCCTAGGGAAAAAAAGTAGCATCTCATGTTTAGACCTGCACTTTTCTCTTTTCTTTTTTTTCTTTTTTAAAAAAGATCTATTTATTTATTTGAGAGAAAGATAAAGAGAGAGCACATGCACATGAGTGGGGGTGGGGAGGGCAAAGGGAGAGAGGGAGAGAGAATCTTCAAGCAGACTCTCCACTGAGTGGGGAGCCCAACTCAGGGCTCAATCTCTTGACCCATGAGATCATGACCTGAGCTGAAATCAAGAGTTGGACACTTATAGCTGACTGAGCTACCCAGGTGCCACCAGACCTGTTCTAAGGAAATTTCTTGACTCCCCCCACCTTCCCTTGTTTTTGTTTATAATATTTATGTCTTTTGGGTTATATCAGGCTAGGACGTAATACAGAAAAGCTTTACTTTAGCTTCAGTTTTTTATAGCCACTAAATCTAAGAGGGTAGTAGAAAGAAAAGTCCCTTTCTTCAGTTGTGCATCAACCATATAATGCTATAGGGTCCTGACAGCTGAAAACTGTACTGTGGGCTTTCCATTGAGAAAGCTCTTTCCAGTGCCATGGATCTGTAATGTTGGGAAGGGTTGTATTGGACACACACCACACACATACACACACACACCCCAATATGTAGAGAGACCTTGTGGTTTTACCCTTGGTTCTATAGCCATGCATTCAACAGTCCAAGATCTTGAGTACATGGCTGGTCATTCCTTGATCTAGACCACTGAACACATCTTTGACTTGGGCTGACAGTAAATATTTATTTCTGTTCTTTGCAGTCTTTGATAACAATAGAATTGTTTGACTGGGGCATGAAGAAGATATGTGTGTTTGTAAGAGAACCTTTGTACCTCAATATATTTTTCCTATGAAATCTCCAGTTGCAAAGACAATGTGTGTAGGCTTTTTTTTTTTTTTAACAGTCTTGCAGTCTTTTAGTCTTTTTTACATACACCATGCCATGAATTCATAGGGAATGGGTTCCTGCAGCTCAGGTTCCTTTCCATTGGCTCTTACCAAGTATGCTTCTCTGGGTGGGGCAGGTTGATGCTTCAGTTGAACCCAAGTACTTTTCTATTGGCTTTCTTCTCTTTCTGATCATTTTCTTTCACATACTCTAGGAAGCTACCTTGGCTCTTTGAGTGTTTAATATACTCAATACGTACATTAATTCTCTTGGCAAAAATCTTGCCCTTAACTTGTCTACAATAATGCAAACAGCATGCTGGGTAGCATTGTAGACTTTCCGAGTTCTGCAATGGTAATATTGGTGGGGCATTCCTTTTTTTTTTTTTTTTTAAAGATTTTATTCATTTATTCATGAGAGACACACACAGAGAGAGAGAGAGAGAGAGAGAGAGAGGTAGAGACACAGGCAGAGGGAGAAGCAGGCTCCATGAAAGAAGCCCGACATGGGACTCAATCCTAGGACTCCAGGATCAGGCCCTGGGCCAAAGGCAGGAGGCAAACTGCTGAGCCACCCAGGGATCCCCTGGGGCATTCCTTTTTGAACAGTGCCCATTCCCTTGATGGACCCAGTATCCCCTTTCTTGTAGATTTGCATGTATGTGACCAAAGGAACAACCCCATGTTTTCTAAAAGGCCTAGAGAACATACATATAGTAGGTACCTCTCCTTTTTCCCTTTGAATTGGTCATTTTGGTGAAATTACTGGAAGGTGGTGGTTCTGGCTGAAGGGTAGTCTTAAAAAAATTTTTTTTATACCAGTGCATAAAGGAAGTTCTTTACTTTCAAGTGGTTAGGTAAAACAATAAACAATGTTTCGTGGGTGATTGCCATGTCCTATTCCAGAAGGTTGGCTAATGAGCAGTAGTTATAATACATAAAACTGAACAACAAGGCACCATGTGTAGACTTAATAACCTCTCCTTTTCCTCTTGGCAAATCCCTTCAAGACCTAGTGCTTTATTCTTTCCACGCTCTTTGTACTTCATGATTCTTCTCTTTCAGCAGAACTACTTGCTTTCCTTTTGTGCCATCACTTACCTGATTATACTAAGATTTCACTCTCAGTTGGTTCAGAGTAAAAAAAATAATTCCTCTTTGATTTTGGGATTTATTGCCTAATGGAGCGCTGTATCCTTATCTTATTGTCCTCTCCCCTTTGCTCACTAAGTCCCAGCCATGTCTGCCTTGTTTGATGGTTTTCACCGGAGGAAGCTCTTCTGGCCTTAAGGACTTTCAGACTGGCTTTCCCCTGTGCCTGGAATACATTTTCTGTTAGCACCATCTCATCTCTGATGCATCAGTGTCCCTGACCCCATTATATCCAATAGGCTTTTACCAATTATAAAACAGTGTGTATTTCTTTCATAGTATTTATTATGATTTTTATTTGATGAATATTCCATGAGAATAGAGACTCTATATTGTTTCTCAACACAGATTCCCAACACACTTATAGTCCTAAGAAAGTACATGGCAACATAGTGAGCAACCAAGACCATTTGATGTTAACAAGTGGATGATAGAGACATAGGTCTACTATTTCTACTAATACATGATTATCAGCTGTGCTACATGCTATAAAGGAAAAATCTCAGAGCTTTGAGGATATATAATGGGGGGTTAGGGATGGCTTCCATGAGAAAACAATGTCAATTATGGCACTTGAAGAATGAGTAATATGTACGATGGTCAAGGCAGGGAACATTTTCCAAGTGAGAGGGAAGAGCATGTACTCAGGCATTGGGGTAGGAGATAATAGGATGCATTCAAAGACCTTTAGGGTCTTTTAAGAAACTCATTGTGCTGGAGTTTAGGGCACCAGCAGAAGACAACAAAGGAAAAGAAGGACAGACTGTGCACATAACTTTTCTCTCCCAGGAGATTGAAAGCCCTGTAGATAAGGATTGAGTTGGGAGTAAGTGTATGAGGATGGATAGGCGATGGCTTTTTTTTTTTTTTAATCTCCAGAATAATGGCTGACAGGTAGAAGAAGCTCAATTAATGATACTTAAGCAGAGGGGGCTTGGAGCTAGTGCTTCTTCCCAAAGTCAGCTCATGTGCAGCATCTGCAGATGAATAATTACACAGCTTGGAGAATAGCTATTTCTGTAGGGAGCCTGGCTCCCATAATTGCTGGTGAATAGATGCATCAGATGTGCCTCGAATTTCTTATTCTTTCAGCAAACTTTTATCATCACATTTTGTTCCTTATTATCCCAGTGGTCTTAACTTTTTAGAAAATGTCTGTGTCCAAAAGGCTGAATAGGGTAATCTGGCTAACCAATTCATGTCAGGAAGATTAGACTTTGTCTTATAAGATAAAGAATATCCATTACCCATTTTTAAAGGCAAAAACAAGCTCTAGTTTGTGCTTTGGCTAAAGAAAAATCTTAGCCAAACTATTAGGAACAAAATTCTTTGTCTCAAAACCTCATTTATTTCTATTAAAAATAATCTCAGATAGAGGAATTTGTTTAAAACGGAGAAAAATGGAGATGAAATGCTTTCCTCTTAAGTCATACATTGCATTTTATTTGTGAGATTGCAGTTCTTCGAACATGTTCCTGGAATGGAGAAATCCAATCATTTTAGGTACCAGTCATTAGTAGAAACATGCAATTGATTTATTATTTGAGAGGTAGTGAAACTAAAGCATTTTGTAAGAAGCTTTGCTCTAAAAGCTATTCACTAGTGATTTGAAAGCAGAAGGTATTACATTTTACCAAATAAAGGCTTGTTATATGTTTATTTTAAAAGTTGTTTCACTTGGTCATTGCTATGAAGGTCAAATTAACTATAGTCAAGAAATGCATTTTAACAAGACAAAATGGAATTGCATACTCCTATTGCCATGATTAATTTGTACTGTACACCTTAACATTCAATATGATAGAATGTCATTAAACCATGAAGCTGGCATTAATGAGGTCACCTGGTTCATACCAGGCTTTTGCATGGCATTTATTGATTTAACTGACTTCAAAAATTATTCTCTGAATAATATTTAAATGAAAGGTAGAAATGTCCTCACTCTTCATCTTGAACATGGAGTTTCAAAAGTTTAAAAGAATCTTTTATCCCATTCCCACTTTAAACAAACTTTTCTTTCTCTCAAATCACATCCCACCAAGTGCTCATGAAATTTTTGAAACATAGATTTAAACTTTCAGTTTATTTTGTGATGTTATTTTATTATGTAGTTGTATTTTTAAAAACTGCTGATAATGATCAGAGAGTCATTAATATTCTTATTAAAGTTTTACTAATAACTAATGAATATTACTGATATCTGAATTAGGATTAATGCCAAAATCAAAAATGTTGAAAAATTATACTTTTATTATGAATTTAATTTCCTGATCTATCACTCACTTCTCCCCCTTGTATTCCTTTTTCATTTAGGTATGACAAATCGTTTGGCATATAAATCTTGGAGGGTAAGGTAAAGTATATTATTCAACCTCGAAAGCATATTAATAGATCAAAAAATTTGTTTATTAACTACAGTGATTGAGCAGGATTGATTCAAATCCTATGTCTGTAAATGAAAATGATTTTCTTGCCCAAGAAAATATCTCAGTACTAGCCAATCTTTTAGAAAGGAATGGCAAATTTATGGCTGACTTAGAAATATGGCTTTTATATCTGAAGAGCAAGATCAGTGCCTTTCAGAATGAACTAAATGTGGTAGGTATACAGTGACCGACACATGGTAGGTGCCTAATAGTTCCTCAGCTGCTTTCCATGAGCTATAGCAGCACCTCTCCTCAGGTGGTCCCTGGACCAGCAGCATCAGAGATATATGGGAACTGGTTAGAAATGCAGGGTCTCAGGCCCCACCCCAATCTTACTGAATCAGATACTCTGGGGCTGGGCTCTAGCATTGAGAGGTTTTTTTTTTTTTTTTTTTTTTTTTTTTTTAGATTTCATTTATTTACTCATGAGAGACACACAGGGAGAGGCAGAGACACAGGCAGAAGGAGAAGCAGGCTCCTCAGGGAGCCTGATGTGGGACTCAATCCTAGGACCCTGGGATCATGACCTGAGCCAAAAGCAGAAGCTCAACCACTGAGCTACCCAGGTATCCCTAGCAATGAGAGTTTTAACAAGCTCTCCAGATAATTCTGATGCATGCTAAAATTTGAGAATCTCTGCTCTCGAAATTTTAATGTATTGAGCTTCTGCTAATTTTCTAGGATATCCCTTAAGAAAAATGAACCTAAATTCTGCTCATTTTCTCTGTAATGGTTTCCTAACACAGCTAATCTTTGTTTAGTTCTTGATGATGGGTTTGCATTGTGCTAACCCCTTAAGAGGTTATCTCACATAATTGTTGCTACAATATACTATTATTATGTCCATTCTAGAGATGGGAAAACTGAGGCTTTAAGAAGTTGAAAAATTTGGGGCACCTGGGTGGCTCAGTGGGTTAAGCAGCTGCCTTCCCAGGGTCCTGGGATAGAGCCCCGCATTGGGTTCCTTGCTCAGCAGGGAGCCTACTTCTCCTTTCCCTCTGCCTGCCTCTTCCCCTGCTTGTACGATGTCTCTGTCAAATAAATAAAATCTTAAAAAAAAAAAAAAAGAAGCTGAATGATTTGCTGTCAGGGTCAGAAAGCTGGTAAAGGGCATGGAGTGGGGACTCAAATCCAAGTGGTCTGATATATTTGCTCTTCATCATTGCACTATAAAACTCTTTGTTACTGAACAATTAACACATAGGAAAACCTGTGCTAACAAATCTGTTGGATCTCCCCTTACACTCTGATCTTTCCAACCATAATCTAAAATGAGCAATTGCTTGCTCAGACTGCATTAGTTTTAGTTTCCATTTGTGCTAGCTGTAGTTGTTCAAATTGACATGCCCCCAAAGTTTGGAGCCGGTAATAACTTTAAAAATGTACCAGCCGATGGAATTTCACTTTGGCTGCGTGTTTGGAATGAGCACACTTGGAATACAGATATTTTCCTTCTTGGAAAACAGCAGCACATGCTGACTCAGCAGATAAGTAGGAGATAAAGCAGAGAGGAGAAAACAGCAATTCGGAGAAAGCCAGAGAGTGGGGATGGGAGGTGAGGTTGGAAGCAGGGCAGATGACAGAATGAATGGTGCCGACACACACTCCAGGGAGTAAAAGTACTGACTACAGTTAGAAGGGAGGAAGTCATGACTCTGGCTTCCAGTTGGAAGGTCCCCGGTGAGTTGTATCAGCAAGCACTGGGGCCACCAGACCCTGATTTTTGTTTAATGGCTCCAATGCAAGAAAACTCTGGAACGAAAGACTTCAGTCGATAAAAAGCTGTGCCCTGAGGAAAACAGGTGATTGCGAGGTTGATGCAAGCAGGGAAAGGTCTCTGCTGTTCATCTCTTTTTCCTTTACCTTCTTCCCTCACCTTCGTATTTTAGAGGCAACTCTCTTCAACTTATTTATGTGTCCTTGGAATTTCTGTGTAATGCTGAGTTTGTCCTCTGTGTGTCAATGACTGGTGGTGCTGTTGAAATTCGGAGGAGGGAAGCTCTCCAATTATATTTGGGGGCACTTCAGGTCTGTGCTAGGTAGCAGGTTGAGCTGTTATCATACTGTAATGAAGCTGTCCTCTGCCATCCGCGGCTTGGCTTGGAGAACCTCACCAGATACCCCTGGGAGGTCAGCTCTTCAAGGGCACATTTTAAAGCACGGGACCCCTACAGGGCACAAGAAGAGGCTTTGAACAATTGAGTGTAATCTTTTTAATATTATGTTTTCCCCAGGATAACACCTAATTGCTTTGTAAATTTTTTGCCTTTAACAGTCTTGCACAGGAGGCAATTATGGATCTTTTTTTTTTCATGTGTAAAATACTGTCTCAGGTCTATTTCTTTCAACTTTTGTTTATGCTGCCCAGTTAGACAACCTGTACGGCTTGTCCTTATGACTCCTTGTCATCTTCCAAGTTATGTCTTTCATTCTTTAAGATTTTCATGTTCTCTGACGAAGAGGTGAGTTACCAGGCAACCGCATCAATTGTACTTCTGTGGCTTGCTATCAAGGCAGAAAAGGGACTAACCAGTTCACTTTTAATATAATTGACGCAACTCTCAATGCTCAGATCTCTGTGTCTAAGCTTGAACAGCTTAGAGAATTTGGGAGCTGTGAAGGCTGATTTTTCTTGAGGAGACAAGCAAGATGCCCAAGTAACCTTCCTAGAAGCTATTAATTCTCAGTCATTGCTCAAATTTCAGAATTGGGGCTGGTCCTCAAATGCAGAGTGCACCTTTACCTCAAGCAGCTCACAGTCTGATGCGGGTAGGCTCTGCATATCAAATCTCCCAGGAGATTGACTTTTGCTTTGGAGACCAGAACCATTAGGTCTCAAGTCCTTTTCCACTCCTTTCCAGAGTACTATCCCTGGTTTTTCATAATTACACTATTAGTCCTCACTGCCACAAGCCCACCTTCCTTTGCAGGTCTTTGTAGTCATGGATCTTAATTATTCTACCCACATTGGCTTGCCTCTCTGCCTATGAGCCTTTTATTATGTAAAATGTTCATGAAAAGGGAATTTGGCATTCTTGCCTTTGTTATAAAAACAAATCTCTGAGATTATGCAAGTCCTATTACTTTGCCCTCAGAAAAAAATGTAATTGTTATGTCAGACAATATTTATCCTATTTCCATTACTATTTCTTGGTGACTGAATGACACTGGATATTTGTGCCTTCAAAGGTAGGAGAGCTATTGTTACCTGTGCAAAAACTGCATCATAAAGGATTTGATCTTTGGGTTGATTTTTGTTGTTTGGTTGTACTGAATATTGTTTTCATTTGAGCAGAACGGCAAAGCAATTTTGATGATTTGTTAGAAAGCTATTCTGGATTTAAATACTTGTTTTGGGTACATATGCTGAAGTATATTCTTTCCCTCATTAATACATGGTTAAGGTGATATCGACTGGATCTATTCATGTCCTTCTGCTTGGACATAAGGACATTTGGAGAAATTCAAGGGCCTGCAGGTCGCAAAACGTGGACTCCTAACCACGCTGTGCCATAGCCAGCTAGTGGACCTTGCCCAGCCACATAATTGCTCTGGGCCTTCAATCACACATTGAAGAAGTCCTATAAGTCCTATAATTGTAAGCTATGTTTTAGTTCTCACCTCCTGATTTGTTTTCATATATCTAATGATGGTAGAAGGGCTAATAAGGCACAAGCTAACTACAGAAGGATCTCTATGGGTGGGCTGGTGTTCTTGTAATGCTGAGCTCTGCAGAGTTCACTACTAAAGTGCACACTTCCTTTCACAATGCACAGGCAAGGTCTGCTTATTCCTGTGGTTGAAGTGTGAGGCAATGAACTTGAATTCACAGTATTTCCATTGGTTAAATAAGTAAGTTGATTTGCTAGAAAGCTCATCTTTTCTGGCATGGCCACTGAAATAGGCAATCACTATTCATCAAGATATCATCAATAATTTCTCCACCAGGGAATGAATACTGCAAATGCTTTGGAGTTATCGTTCCAGTCTTTTCATCAAACATTTATCTTGCTTATAAACAAAGTGATATTGAATATAGGGCTATGTATCTTGTTCTGTTCTTTCATCTTTGTATTATGTTATTAACATTCTTTTTTTAAAATATTTTATTTATTTATTTATGATAGTCATACAGAGAGAGAGAGAGGCAGAGACACAGGCAGAGGGAGAAGCAGGCTCCATGCACCGGGAGCCCGATGTGGGATTCGATCCCGGGTCTCCAGGATCGCGCCCTGGGCCAAAGGCAGGCGCCAAACTGCTGCGCCACCCAGGGATCCCTGTTATTAACATTCTTTAAAAATATTTCTTTCTTGAGGCACTTGGGTGGCTCAGTTGGTTAAGCCGCCAACACTTGATTTCAGCTCAACTCATAATCTCAGGGTTGTGAGATCGAGCCCTGCATTAGGTTCCACGCTCAGTGGGGAATCTGCTTGAGATTCTCTCTATCCCTCTGCCCTTCCCTCTGCTCACACTCCTGCAGTATCTCTCTCTAAAATAAATGAAAATCTTTAAAGAAGTATTTCTTTCTTGAGCTTCATCTTGCATGTGTTAAAAGTGTATTTCAGGCCTGTTTTAGTCCATTTTTAAGATGTTCTTCATACTCAGGGCTTAGATTCATTGAATACTTTTTATACACCAATTACTTTAAATGTGTGATCTTACTTCATATTCACAATAACCCATGAAGTAGGTATTATGATTATTGCCATTTTATATACTTGACAACTCAACATTAGAAAACTCAAGTAACTTGCCTAAAAGTTATCCAACTGGTAAGTGGGGAGGACAGCATCCACACTCAGGGTGTGAATCTAGATTCCCAGGTCCTTACCAATTACCTTAAAGAATGAATCTGTAGTCTTCAGGCTGTTGTTGACATAAGTTGTGTTAGAGATGCTTCAGTCTTATTGTTTTGATCCAAAATACTTATATAATTAAGAAAATGGATAAAAGAGGTACCTGGGTGGCTCAGTCAGTTAAGTGTTGCCTTTGACTCAGGTCATGATCCCAGGGTCCTGCTCAATGGGGAGCCCGTGTCTCCCTCTACTGCTGTAGCTCCTACTGCTCATGCTCTCTCTATCAAATAAATAAATAAAACTTAAAAAAAAAAACGATGAATAATATTCTATAAAAAAAGAAATGGAAAAAAGAAAATGGCCATTCAACTAATATCTATATCTATATATATGTATCTATCTCATTGCTCTTTTCTGAATCTTGGTTTTCTCATCTATATAATAAATGTATAATGTGTTAACACAGTGTGTTAACAATTCTTTAACTCAAAAAACTATTGTGAAAATTTAAATAATGAATGTGAAACTTTGTTAGAAATTAAGAGCAAAGCAGCTCTGCCTTCCAAGCAGAGATTCTGTATTCTGAGATCATTCTCATATGATTCGGAACTCTAAGATTTTGGCAAGAAACACCCAGACAAGTAAAATCAGTTTTTTTCTTCTTGAATGAATCAGATATTTCTTTGGGTTCAAGATTTCAATTCGAAAATATTTATTTGAAATAGTAAAGACCTTTTTTTAAAAAGAGAAATTTCAACAAGAAATGAACTGAATCATGGAAGTCAGCATGTCATAAAGGATTCAACCATTCATTCAACATGTAACAAATGGTTTCTTACTGTGCTAAGCACCCTAGATGCACAGGCACTGCCATGTGCTGGGACCACCACAACAAAGAGGGATCTCAGCCCCAACAAAACTCTCTGTGACCATTTGTCATAAAAGCTGGCGAAGAGGTCCTTTAATACATGTGAGGGACATCATTGAGCTTATCTTACTTTACAGATAAGAAAAACAGGTCCAGAGATGTGAAGCAACATGACCAAGGTTGACTAGCTGGCCAGCGACAGAGATAGAACTAGGTAAAACCAGCCCTGCAACTCCATGCTTCCTTTCAGTGAATTGCTACCCGCAGATCACAGATGAAGTAGATGGAGAAGCCAGTGCCTTGGTGCTTGGAAGGTATTAGGTGGATGTTTGTGTACCAGGAGCAGTAGATTTTCTCTTCCATCCCGATTTGAACAGAAACATTTCTGGCTTCTCTGAAAGCTTGTTTTGGGTGTGACAAGCCTATATTTGCTTCCCATCCCAATCATTACGCTGCAGCACTGTTCCCCTGATCTCAAATTCACTTTCTATATTTCTTGGCCACTGGGCACATTATTTGACATTTATTTACACTTATCTTGCATTTTCCATCTTCTAAGCCCACATATAACACATCATAATGTAAATCTTTGTCTGACGTTCGGCATTTGGCTACCTTATTATTTACTGTGCTGTGTCCCTCCTCTTCCCCGTTTAATTTAATGTACAAATCTTGTTCTCAGTACCAAGTCATTTGTATACATAATTAAAATATGCGATCCCTCCCAACACTGATCCTTGTCATATGTCTTACTAGTAATTTCTTTCCCAGACAGTGAATATTTTGCTTTGATTTATTTATTTCACTCTCTGTAAGGAGACGGGGCAGAGCAAGCTCAGCAATGTTCCTGAAGCCCAAAGCTATTCTTTAAAGTCCTAAAGAATCACAGCATCCTTTAGCATTTACTCATTTCCTGAGTGATTTGGACATGTTTCTTTTCGTTTTCTTTCTTTTTTTTTTAAGATTTTATTTATTTGAGAGAGACCAAGAGCACAGGGGAGGAAGGGGCAGAGGATGAGAATATCCACGCAGACTCCCACTGAGTACAGAGCCCATCGTGGGGCTCCATCTCACAACCCAGGAGATCCTGTGCTGAGCTGATCCCAAGAGTCTGTTGCTTAACCTCCTGAACCACCCAGGTGTCTTCTGACATGTTTCTTTTTAATGAAAAGAAGTTCTGATCAGTAATTATAGTAAAGATATTAATGACACACTTATGATGGGGAACCACTTCTCCCATTTAGAGACTTTACAATTGGAGATAAGATTTGAGTTCATGCTTACCATGTTCATTATTCTTCTCTCTTGGTGTCATACAGGGACCATTTCTGGATAAAGGATATTGCACTAGATAACTAATCTGAGATTTTTTTAATGGCTCTGAAGCTGTTAACTAGGGGCCTGATTGCATAGGGACCTACAGTGAGTTAACTCTCACAGACATCTGGCAAATTGCTTCCAAACAGACATTGCATGGCTGAGAAATTCTCTGATGTTTGAAACTTTCTGCTAGTTGAATAAGGAGTATTTAACAGTGTGAACCAATAAAGCTGTCCTCATTTTTTAAGCAAAACCGTCCATGTGGAGTTGTTTATAAGCACCCCCCACCCCCACACATGCATTCCCAAGCTTCTGAGATTTTTCTCACCAGCTTTGATGTTTAACAGGTGTCGTATATCTGCCATTTCTTAATTAGGTGAGGTTTTAACATGCATATGCCTTGGGGATCAATAATGGATTGATGGAAATGAACACTGATGCATATAAGAACTGTTTTCTAACATGGAGGGTTGTTGGGGAGGGTTGGGAGGGGAAGAGTTCTGTGCATAGGGAAGAAAGCAAGTGGAGTGAGGTGAATGGGGGAGCATAGTACCTGGCAGTTTCTCCAAAACCCAGGTTTCCTAATTAGGGAACTTTAAGGCTGTATACTCCACTGCATTGATGTCCAGTGCTACTTCAGATTTAACCCTTTACATGGGCAAAGCTTACCCTCACACTCAAAAGTATAAGGCCAGCCTACTGATACCAAATGTCTCCTAAGGTTCTGATCTGTGAAGGGCAAGTGTGAAAGGCAGAGACTGAGAGCTAAAAGACAGATGTGATTCTATTTCTCCTCAGGAACTCCCATTTCCTCCTCCCCTAGAGAAGTGAAAAGCCATGAAATCCATCTCTGGATGTCTGCAGACCAAGAGATGTTTATTTTATTTTTCAGTCAACATAGGCGCTGTGAATCCTTTAAAAATTTCAATCTTGATTTTTTTTGTCAACACCATTGGCTCCACTTAGAGAATCATCCCTCTATGAGATGGTTCTTGAGGTAGTACTTTGTCTTTCTCTGGAGATAAACTCAGTTCACTTCCAAAATTTTCCTCAGAAGTGCCACAACCCCAAAAAGACATGACAAACCAGAAAAGAAAGCAAGCACTTCCTCAAATAGATACGCACCTTAAGCACACAGTTTATTTGACTCTTTCAGTTTTTTTCTCATGAGTATTGGCCTTATTCAGCTGGATATATCCATTGGCTGTACCAGTAGTTAAAAATATTGTCTACTTGCATCGTCTTTTCTTCTTTATTTTTAATTTATATACAGTAAAATTTACTCCATTTAGTGTACAGTCTATGAGTCTTGAAAAATATACACAGCTGTGTAACCACCACCATAGATAAAAATAAAGAATAGTTCTAGTACCCTAAATACTCTTTCGCATTGCCCTCTGTAGTTACACTCAACTCCCTGGACCCTCCACCCCTGATGCAATGTCTTTGTTAGATATGTAATTTGCAAATAATTCCAGTCAGTGACTTAAAAAATTCTCTGAAATGTCTTTCACCGTGCAAAATTTTGAATTTTGATGAAATCTGCTTATCAATCATTTCCTTTTGTAGATCATATTTTGGTGTCAACTATCAGATGTTTAATCCAAAGTTTCAATGATTTTTTCCCCATTATTTCTTCTAAAAGACTGATATTTAGAAGGCTTTATATTTAGGACTGTAATCTATTTTTATTTTATTTTACTTATTTAAAAAAAAGATTTTATTTATTTATTCATGAGACACACAGAGAGAAAGGTAGAGACCTCGGCAGAGGGAGAAGCAAGCTCCCTGCAGGGAACCTGATGTGAGACTCAATCTCAGGTCCCCGGGATCACAATCTGAGCTGAAGGCAGACGCTCAACCAGTGAGCCACCCAGATGTCCCAGGACTGTAATCTATTTTTAAATTAAGTCTTGTAAAATAAGGCACATGTTGAGATTCTTGTTTTGAAAATGGAAGTCTAATTGTCAGGCATTTGTTGAAAATATCCTCTTTAATCGCCTTGGCACCTAGGCCAAAAATCAACTGAGGGTAAATGTCAATTTTTATTGACTTACCTCTTCTTTCACCAAAACCACACTGTTTTGATTACTGTAACTTTATAGTAAGTCTTGAAATAGGATGATATGAGTCTTCTAATTTGTTCATCTTTTCAAAATTGTTTTTGATTATCTGTGTTCTTTCTGACTTCTGTATACATTTTGGAGTCAGTTGTCAATTATCTACAGAAAAGGTTGCTACTTAGATTGAGAACACATTGGGTCTATACACCAAATGGGGGCCATTGGCATTTTAATAATACGGAATTTTCCAATCTATGGCAGTGACCCTTCCTAAATTAGGAGCGTCCAGATTTCTTTCATCAGTGTTTAGCAGTTTTCAGCATACAGATCCTGAACATATTTTGTTAGATTTATACCTAAGCTTCATTACTAGGATGCTATTTTAAATGTCTTTCTTTTCAAATTTCAAATTCAAGTTGTTTGCTACTTATTTATTTACAGGAATATGACAACTTCTGTATATAGATCTGGTATCCTGAAGTCTTGCTTAAATTCACTTATTTGATCAAGGAGTTATTTTGAAGACTCTTTTGGATCCTTTACACAGATAATTCTGCTCATGAATAAAGACAGTTTTCTCTTTCTGTCCAATCTGTATGCCTTTTTTTTTTCCTTTTTGTTATCTTATTTACTGGTAAGGACTTACACTATGATATTTAATAACAGAGGGGAGAGAGGATAACCTTGCCTTTTCCCAGATCTTGGGTGGAAAGCATCTAGTCTCTTACCATTTTGTGTAATGTTAATTGTATTATTATTATTTGTAAATGCTCGTTGTAGGTTCAGCTCTCTCCTATTTATAGTTGGTAACATTTTTTAGCATAAAGGAATGTTGAATTTTATCAAATGGTTTTTCTGTATCTTTTGAGATGTTAATACATTTTTTCATAGTCTCTTACATTGGGTGATTTTTGAATGCTGAACCAGCCTTGCCTTCCTTAGATGAACCCCACTTGGTTGTGATGAGATCTGTTTCTATATAGCACTGGATTTTGATTTGCTAATATCTTATTGAGGATTATTGTGCTTAAATTCATGAGGGATATTGCTTGAGAGTTTTCTTGTAATGTATTTGTCTGTCTCTGGTATTAGAGTAATGCAGGTCTCATAAAATGGGTTAGAGAATGTTGCTTCTTTTCCATTTCTTGGAAGAGATTGTAAAATTGATATAATTTCTTGATTAAAAGTTTAGTAGTTTACTTCTTCAAGTAAAACATGGAAATCTAACTGTATATATTCCAATATCAGCTTTACTTGCTTAAAAGGAAATTGTTGCCTTTGTTTTTTTTTCCCCTCTTTTCAGTTTTTGTGAGCTAGAGCATGGGCATGGCTACAGTCCAGTTTTAAGCATGCAGAAATGGACGAAGGCTGGGAATACTGAAACAGTGAGAAGGAAGAAATCTATATCCTTCAGTGACCATCTGGGGCAGAGCCACTCTACAAACAAGGACTCCTCATCTTTGTAAGAGTAAGAAAAACATCTGCTCTCTTAAAGCCACTACTTTATGGTCTTTTTTGTTAAAATGGCTTAGCCTTTACCCTATTTATCCCGACTTAAAAGAAGATCCTTTTGTCTAAACATTATTGAGATTCACCTGCAAGAAGTCGAGTGGGATTAAACACAGGAGGAAGCTATGAATAGATTCAATTTCTGCCATGCCGAAGGTTATAAAACAGAGTGAGAGCACAGCCTCAATTTTCCCAGAGCAGCAGACTGTGTTTCATGCACACTGAAATTTCTTGCAGCATCTCCCTCCCTTGGGCCAATTTAGAGATCTGGATTGCTTGGACTACATTTTCCCAACTACTGGCAATAAGCAAGAAGAAAAGTGTTATTTGGTCATATCTGACAGAGCTTAGGACCTCTTTGGTAGGTCTTTTTCATAGTGTCCCCAAATTGCTATTTCATTAGTTAAAGAAACTAAATATGAGCAAATACAGAGAATGTAGTCTTTCCTGATTTTGGACCAATCCAAAAATACAATGCCTGCATAAAGCTTAGTTAGAGTAGGTAAAAAAAAAAAAAAAAAAAAAGAAAAGTTGGAGAATATATGCTTTTGCATTTACGGCCCAAGTAGTTTGAATCTCAAGAGACTAAATTTAATAAATGAATTCAGTTAACTCCAACAGTCTTGAATTCCTCAATACATGGGAATGGTCCCATTGTAGAGGGAACAGTTATCATTTGGAAGCCTAATCATGCTGGGCAGGTAAAAAAAATCCACAACTGCCCCCCAAAACAAACAAACAAAACAAAACAAACAAACAAACAAACAATGTTCTTAACTATACAGAATTTCATTACCAGAAAATACAGATGACAAACTTCTGCTCTTTTCCTTCTCTTTCCCTCCTTGCTCCATGTAGATTAGTTATATGCATTGGTACTACCCCATCAGAAAACAAAACCTTATGGCACTTTGTAATATTGAGAAAGTGAGTACATTTTATAACTGGGCAGTTTCACAAATAATGAGGTGTGTGCACATGCACTTCAGAATATGTACATCGATCTTAATAGCATCATTGTGGTAATAGCCTCAAATTGAAAACAATTGTCTGATCCAAATGTCCATCCATCAACAGTAGTATGAGTAAAAAGTTATGTGTGTTTCACACAGAAATCATAAAGCTACGAAAATGAATACATCTCCGATACAGACTACTTGGGTTTATTTTGTAAATATAATGTGGACCAAAAAAAAGAAGAAGCAAAAGAATACATCAGTCATGTTTCATTCATGTATAGTTTTGAACTATGTCAATTAGGAATGTGTTCATAAATGTATATAGTAAGACTATAAAGAAAAGCAAGGAAGTGATTACCTTATCAGGTGAAAATGGTGATTATCTCTGGTGGGATGGAGAGGATTGTCATTGGAATAGGACAGAGATGGAACTTCAAGGGGTGCTGCCAGTGTTCTATTTCTTGGTTTGCTTGTGGTCATTGGGTGTATTAATTGTTTCTTGCCACAAAACCAATTGGCAGAAAGGGAGTTAAAGGTGTCCATGGACACCTGCAAAATCTCACATTGCCACTGTCTTTGTCCTAATGTTGAAACATCAGGGGTCCTGTCCACTGTGCTTTGCTTCTCAGAGAGGCTTGTACCTTTGTGAAGGAGTAGCTAGAGGACAGGGGAACTCATTTATATGTTTTCAACATCAAAGAACTTAGACCCAAGCATGGGCTTGGAGATGAATGACTGTGGTCACTCCATTTATGCAGGGGGTCATGCAGGGAGTCGCAGGAAAGTCATGATTCAACTGAAGTGAATGGCCATTTAGCACTTTTCTTTATTAAGCTATCATGTGTCACATGAATTTTAATGCTTCATCTTACTTATGTTTAAGTTATTTGATATAGATATTAAGTTAGATATGGATACTATATCTACCTTATGTACTAAGACAGACTATATTAAAGCAGTTTTACATGCTCTATTTTACTTGGGTGGTAATGAGTTTAGGGCAGCTGGCTTCACAGGTGGGTGTCTCTTTTTGTAATTGACTGAGTGCATACTGGACTTGAGTTCAGGTGGTGGTGGCAACAGATGCCCTTCATGAGCACAGGGGCCTTAGCAAATATCATGCCTAAGTTGTGTGATAGTAGACAAGGTTCTTTTGAACAGTTGATTCTTCTGGCATTCTCAGAAATTGCTGATATTTTTCACTATGGAAGCTCCCACAGAACAGATTGAGGGGATGACATTAGGAAGACAAATGGCTGAGAAAAGATTCAAGACAAGTAAGAGGAAGAAAGCCCAATGTGTTAGCCCTGTGTGTGTATAGGGTACTCTGGAAAGACACACTAAATAAGGCTGTGTGACCAGGGTTGTTATGTCTTAAATTCCTTTCTCTAAGAGGGAAGTGTTAGTGACCTGATAAACAATTTCTCTTAGTTAGCGTGAGTGGATTGACATCCTGCCAGCAGTCCCAGAAAGAGCCACAGAGGACCAGTGGCATGGGGTAGAAATGCATAATGGTAGGGAAGTGTCCTTGGATAGACTCCTCAAGGGTAAAAGCCACATCCTTCGTTGACCATTGGTTAATGGTTAAGCCTATGGTTAAAGAAACCGTATATATATAGTGTCATATATATATGTGTCATATATATATATATGTCATATATATATGACAGACCCACAGCTGGCATCATACTCAACAGTGAAAAGCTGAAAGTTTTCCCTTTCAGACCAGAAACAAGACAAAGGTGCCCACTGTTACCAATCCTATTCGGGCATGATCCTGGAAATCCTAGCCAGACTGGTCTGTCAAGAAAAAGAAATAAAAGACATCCAGGTCAGAAAAGAAGTAAAATGGTCTCTGTGTTGAAGACATCTTGTGTATAGAAAATCCTGCAGATTCTACCAAAACTATTAGATCAAATGAACAAATTTAGTAGTTTCAGGATACAGCATCAACAACAACAAAAGACAACTGTTAAAAAAAAAAAAAAAAAAAAAAAGAGTCCTGCCATTTGCAACAACAGGGATGGAACCGGAAGCATTATGCTAAGTGAAATAAGTTGGTCAGAGAAATATAAACTCTATTATATTGCTTGCATGGGAAATCTAAAAATATTAAACTCAAATAGAGTAGAATGGTGGTTGTCAGAGGTCAATGGGTGGGGGGAATGGAGAGATGTTGGTAAAAAGGTACAAAATGAGTAAGTTTTGGGGCTATAATGTACAGCATGGTGACTACAGTTAACAATAGTATATTGTAAACCTGAAAGTTGCTATGAGAGTAGAGATTTAATGTTTTCACCATAACAAAAACTGCAGTTATGTGAGTTAGAGGATGTAACCAACCTTATTGTGGCAAGCATTTCATAGTATATATGTGTATCAAATCATTCCACTGTACACTTCAATTTATACAATGTTACACATAAATTATATTTCAATAAAGTTGGAAAAGATGGGTTACTAGGTAAATATCACCAGGAATGTTTATTATTTAGAAGGAAAATTAAAATTACTTCTAATGCCCGATGCCAATATTGACCCTAAACAGACAGTTAAAAACAAAATTGAATCTATACAAGAATAAAGATTTATGTGAATACTTACCTAATCTTAGGAGATGAAGAGCCTTCTAGTAATAGGACTAATGAAAGTATCATGAAGAAAAAGGAATAGATTTGGCTATATTGAAATTACAAAACTTATGTAAAAACTGAACAAAATTGATAGACAGTAAACTGATAAAATATTTGTCTCAAACCAAAGAAATAAAAGAATAATATTCTAGGAGCTCTTGGGTGGCTCATTTGATTAGGTGTCTGCCTTCAGCCCAGATCATAATCTCAAGGTCCTGGGACTGAGTCCCATATTGGGCTCCCTACTCAGCAGGGAACCTGCTTCTCTTCTTCCTCTGCCTCCCTCCTCCACTTGCTCTCTCTCTCTCTGTATCTCTCAAATAAATAAAATCTTTTTTTAAAGTGTTAATATTCTAAATATACAAAGAATTCTACGTATATTGATAATAAATGTGCTAAGACCTGAATTGAAAAATGGATGAAACTATGAGGAATTTAAAATAGAGAAAATTAAAATGATAAATATATACAGTCAATCCCATTAGTCAGAGATATTCCATATTTCCAAACTTGCCTACTTGCTAAAATTTGTTTGTAGCCCCAAAGTCAATGCTCATGGCACTTTCACAGTAGAATGAAGTGGCCAGATGCTTAGGTTCCCAGTAGATATCCAACAAGCCAATGGTTTCCTTTCTCAGATTGACTTTTTTTTTTTTTTTTTTTAATTCATGAGAGACACAGAGAGAGAGAGAGAGAGAGAGAGAGGCAGAGACACAGGCAGAGGGAGAAGCAGGCTCCATGTAGGGAGCCTGAGGTGGGACTCAATCCCGGGTCTCCAGGACCTCACCCTGGGCTGAAGACAGCGCTAAACTGCTGAGCCACCCGAGCTGCCCTCAGTTTGACTCTTAAACTGTCAACAACTGTCCCTTACTTTTTCTTTTTAAAAAGATTTTATTTATTTATTTGACAAAGAGATAGAGCCAGAAAGCACAAGTGTGGGGAATGGCAGAGGCAGAGGGAGAGAGAGAAAGACTCCCCACTGAGCAGGGAGCTGGGTATGGGGCTCAGTCCCAGGACCCTAAGATCATGACCTGAGCAGAAGGCAGATGCTCCACCGACTGAGCCACCCAGGCGACCCACAAATGTCTCTTTCAAAGTGTATTTGCTGCCACAGTTTTTTCAGTTTTGTGATTTTTTTTATTTTGCCATTTAAAATGGCCCTGTGCTTAGTGCTGAAGTGCTGGTGTTTGAAAGTGCAAGAAAGGGATGTCTGGGGTGGCTCAGCAGTTGAGCATCTACCTTTGGCTCAGGGTGTGATCCTGGAGTCCTTGGATCGAGTCCCATATCAGGCTCCCTGCATGGAGCCTGCTCCTCCCTCTGCCTGTGTCTCTGCCTTTCTCTCTGTGTGTGTCTTTCATGAATAAATAAATAAAAAAAAAATCTTTAAAACAAATAAATTAAAGAAAAAAGTGCAAGGCCGTGGCATACCTTTCAGAGAGAGTGAGTGTTTCGGTAAGCCCCCTGGAGGCCTGAGTTGTAGTGCTGTTGGCCATGAGTTCAATGTAAATGAATCCATAATACATATATTAAAAAACGTGTCTTTAAATAGAGATATACACAAGACAAGATTGTGTATTGATCAGTTGTGGGCAGAGGCTTGTAGGGACCCGAATCTGTATTTGCCCTAGGAGCAATTGTTCAGTGTTTGCTAACTCGTGAAGGCTTTAGAGAAAATAACCATTCTGAATAATGGGAACCCACTCTATATGAAAATGCTCAAATTTGCTAGTTATAAAACATATATATGTAACAGTATTGGGATTCTACTTTTAACCTTCAAATTAAAGTGAGTAATAATGATTATGCTAATAATACTGTGATGCAGACATTTTCATAGAGTGCTGGTGTTATTTTTAAATGTTTCAATCTTTCTGGAAAGCAATTTAACATTATACATTAAAAGCATTTAAAATACTTTGACCCTTTGACATAGTAATTCTATTTCTAGGAATCTGTTCTGATGAAATAATCAGAATGATGCTATTAAAGATGGAAAGCTGTTCATGATTTAATGTTAAGTATTTAAAAGTGCCAGATATAAAATTGTAAATGACCCCCATTACTTAAAATAAGTGAGTTATATATATATTTTTTTTTTCAAAAAGTATGCAGAGGGAAAAGAAATATACCAACATGTTAACAGCAGAATATTTTTTCTCTTTTAAACATTTATTCATTTATTCCTTTTTATTATCATTTCTCAATTTTATGTCCTCCCTAGAGATATAGACACATGATATAGATAATTTTTTTATATGTGCTCTTGCAAAATATTTGTAGGGCATATATATATATATATATATATGATTTATATAAATAGTACTGTGCTATTAGTTTGTGTTTTTGGCCAGTGCGCACTAGTACTTTGTTTTTGGCCCATCTTTAATACTAGCATACATCTGATTATTCTTGCTGTTGCTGGGTAATACTCATGGTCTCTGTTGTCATATCTTCCCTCCCACTTCTCTCACATTGGCTAGCCAGACTGCCTCTAACTTTCTGCTCCATAAGTAAAGTTGAAATGGGCATCCTCATGGATATTTCTTCTGTCACATTGTGGGTCATAATGTATGCATATACCTAATCTGACTTAGTAGTGACATATTGCCCTTCAGAATAACTGGCTTATTTAAATTGTGGGATTATGGTTATTTGAACTTTTTAAAATTTGCATGCATTATCTTTATTAAAAATCAGTTTACTTTTATTTTTTTTAAGGATTTTATTTATTTATTCATGAGAGAGACAGAGAGAGAGAGAGAGAGAGAGAGGCAGAGACATAGGCAGAAAGAGAAGCAGGCTCCCGTGGGGAACCTGATTTGGGACTCGATCCCATGACCCTGGGATCATGACCTGAGCCAAAGGAAGACACTCAACCGCTGGGCCATCCAGGTGCCCCAGTTTACTTTTTAAAGTATTAAAAAGGAGCAGTTTGGAGGTAGACCCATGTCTTCCTGTGTCCTTGACTTTGCTAATTTAGTTTCTTTGACCTTGCATGTCTCCTGCCTGTACTCCTTAGAACCCAGAAATATATTACCTTATAAGGCAAAGAAACTGCAGATATGATTAAGTTAAGGATCTTGAGATGGGAGATTATCCTGGATTATTCAGGTGGGCTCAGGGTAGCCACAGGGTCCTTATGAGAGGGATCCAAAAGGGTCAGATTCAGGGGACAGGGCCATGTGGTGACAGAGAAGAGTCTGGGGTCATGTGCTTTTTGGAGACAGAGATAGGAGTGGAGGGTCACAATGGCTTCTGGAAACTGGCAGCACCATGATGAGTCTCCTTCTGCAAAATACCTCCCTGGAATTTGCCTTTGTTACTTTATTCCTGTATTTTAAGATTCTGCTGCCTACTAATTAACAGGTATCTAATTTCATACTAATTATGATGCCTCAGTGATGTGGGAAACATGTAAGGCTGACCATTTCTTTCTAGAGCCTTATAAGGTATACTGAACATGCCAATATTACAGGTGATGAAGAGTCATGTCCTCCATGCCATCAACTTTAGGTGTCTCAAGACACACAGGTGACACCGCTTGTGGGATGTGCTGAGAATCATTGATACTAATCATCATTAAGATACTGGACTTTGTAAATGATTTAATTATAAAAAAACAAAGGATCCAAACTAATTCCCACAATAAATTGTCCTTTTATTTCTTACTCTCTTGCATTCTACGATGCTTTCTTTTTTTTTTTTTTAAGATTTTATTTATTTATTAATGAGAGACACACACAGAGAGAGGCAGAGACATAGGCAAAGGGAGAAGCAGGCTTCCTGAAGCGAGCCCAATGTGGGACTTGATCCCAGGATGCCAGGATCATGACCTGAGCCAAAGGCAGATGCTCAACTACTGAGTCACCCAGGTGCCCCTCTGCTATGCTTTCTTAAATAAGAAAGTTAGGGATGACCTTATAGTCAGTGTTTGCCAGTTGGTGAGATTTCAAAGAAAAATGAAAATATAACATAGATTTTTAAAAAACCAACAGGTTGAGTGTATAGGTAGCTGAAATAGAAGAATGAATTGGTGGTAACTCCAAGATTTTGAAATCTGGGGATTCTTTAGGAGAACTTTTTCGGTAGTAGAGCAGTATGTGTGTGTGTGTGTGAGCACCTTTGAGGAGTTATTTATTCATAAGTGTTTGAAGCAAATAAAAGTCCTATAGACATTTGTTGATATGAAACAGAAGAATGAAAGCACAAAAGAACAAACAAGGAGATCTGGGAATTCAATGATAAAAATGTATTTAATTGTAGGAGAAGGATAATGCTGGGGCCTGAGGCTTTGGGGATCTGGAGTATGCTGGCTATCTTTCTGAGTAAGGAGGTAGAGGGCCAGAAAAGTTAGTTAAGTGTCTGCCTTTGGCTTAAGTCATGATCTCAGGGTCTTGTGGCAAGATTGAGTCCCACATGGGCCTCCCTGCTCAGCGAGGAGCCTGCTTCTCCCTCTGTCCCTCCCTCTGCTCATGCTTGCATGCTTTCTCTCTCTCTTCCTCTCTCTCTCTCTGAAATAAAGTCTTAAAAATGCTTAAAAAATAAAAAAAATAAAAAAAGAAAAGTCGTATTTGGAAACTGTGGAAAGAAATCACAGGATCATACAGTGTCCCAGATATCAAAGAAAAAGAGTATTCTTGAGGAATATTCCATAGTATAATTCTTGTAATAAGTATTTTTTGAGTATCAAGAGCAAGACTTGGCTTGAGTGTGTTCAAATATTTACAGGATGTAAGTCCAAGAAATGCCATTTGTATTTTTGTCTGTGTTATTCTTCTCTGGAATTTTGCAGTGTGCAGCCTGTGCAGCTGCTGTTAGGGAACAACGATCAGATGACTGAAGAGATGGTAGGAATGGATATCTAGTGGGGAATGGAGGAGGAAAGAGAATTACTATTGGTGCTACATGGAAGAGTTGGGGAAAAGGCCCAGAAAATAGAGATGAGAAATGCTATAAAGGAAAGTTTTCTGAATATTTTTTTTCTCTTTCTCATTCTTTTCTCTTTTTAAAAATTTTATTTATTTATTCATGAGAGACACAGAAAGAGAGACAGAGACATAGGCAGAGGGAGAAGTAGACTCCCTGCAGGGAGCCTGATGCAGGACTCAATCCCAGAACCTAGGGATCATGACCTGAGCCAAAGGCAGACACTCAACTATGAACCACCCAGGCATCCCTCTTTTCTCTTTTCTTGTTTTGATTTACCACTTCCCTGACTGGCAAGCTCTCACCTATCATTCCAGACCAGGCAAAACTTCTGTCTCTCTGAGGTCTTCTCCCGTCACTGCAAACAGAATGAATTCTTCTTTTTTGTAAGTTCTCACATGCATGATAAATCTTGTCAACAATTGCAACAACACTGTATTAAAAATTGCTTACGTGTGTGCCCTCCCAATAAACTCTGGTCTTCTCTTTGGGCACTAAGTCCTTGTTCCAGGTTAGAGGTGAAAAGATGGCCTGGGAATGGGCTGGTTGACTTTTTGTAGGTGTATGTGCCTAGTTGAGAACAGCATCACAAGCTCTACTAATTCATGTCTGTGAAATTTAGCATCTGGAGCCTTGCTGTCGAGTCTATGGCAGCACCCTTCAAATTATAACGAAGACCTTAGGCAGGCTGAGATTCTGTGTTGCTAGTGTGGGCTCAGGTGACGTGAGCACTGTTGGTCTGAGAACTACACACAGTACAAGGCTCCAGGCTTGACAGCGTTGCTCTAGTGCAGTGGCTCTGTCCTGATGCCAGGCCATGGCATGCCTGATGCCATGTATCCGAACCACCTGGCTTATATTTGTTGCAGAGTAATAGGAGATTAGACTATATGATTTGGGAGCCAAATAGGGAAGACCATCTTTTATTACTGGTTTATTGATTAATTTTTGATACCTCATTAATAAAGAACATATATGTATATGGTTATATACATATATATGTATATATGGTTAGGACATGTGACAAATTATGATATCCATATTAGGATATCTGTACCCCTATAAGGTCAGCATGGTGGGTGTCAAAGATATGAAATCACTATAGAATTCAGTAGTAGTGACTATGGTCCTGAGAAATAGTAGACAAGTTCCTCCAATTTCAGGAGGAAAAAAGATACATTTTCTATGTATTTCTATTGTGCTGGTGAAAGTGTAAATTGGAATGACCACTTTGACAGTACTTACTAAGGATGAACATAAGTATGCCCTAGGACCAAAATTTTTTTCACTATATTAATATATCATATATAGGTAAAGTGCAGGCATCCCTCGTTTTATTGTGCTTTCCTTTATTGTACTTTGAAGATATTGCATTTTTTTTGCAAATTGAAGATCTGTGGCAACACTGTGTTGATTTAAGTCTGTTGGCACCATTTTTTCCAACAGCATTTTGCTTACTTTGTGTCTCTCTGTCACATTTTGGTGATTCTTGCACTATTTGAAACTTTTTCATTATTGTATTTGTCATGTTGATCTGTGATCAGTGATTTTGACTCCCTGAAAGTTCAGATGATGGTTAACATCTTTTTAGCAATAAAGTATTTTTTTGTTAAGGTATGTAAATTGTTTTTTAGATATAATGCTACTGCACACTCAATAGAGTATAGTGTAAACATAAATTTTATATGCCCTGGGAAACCAAAAAATTCATTTGACTCCGTTTATTGCCATATTTGCTTTATTGCTGTGGTCTAGAATTGAACCTGTAATATCTCTGAGGTATGCCTATGTATAAATAAGTGTAAATATATATAAAACTAAGTGTATACATATGTTCATTAAGAGACATGAATTAGTGTGTCCATAGAAGTGCTATTCATAATACCCCTAAACTGGAAGCTATCCAAATGTCCATCTGGATGAATAAATTGTTGCATATTCACACAATGAAATGTGTGTTTACAACAATGAAACTAAATGATCCACAATCATGCAACAATATGAATGAATGTCAGAAACAAAATGTTAAACTTAAGAACCAGGCACAAAGGAGTTATGCTATATGATTCCATTTATACAAAGTACAAAAGAGACAATCTCTGCTTTTAGAAACCAAGACATTGTTTACCATTGGTGAGTGATATTTTCTGAAAGAAAGTACAAAGGGAGTTTCTGGGGTGTTTGTTTAATAGGATTCTGCTTCACAAGGCTAAGTGCTAGTTATATGGGAGTGTTTGGTTTGAGAAAATTCATTGAGCCAACTGTATGACTCTGTATGAGTCTTATATTATAGTAAAAGATTAAAGAATATACACACAAAAAGAGTGTTCAGGGTGGGACCTTGGATTGCTCGGGGGGGGGGGGGCAGGAATGGGATTAGGAAAGGAAGTAATTGTGAATTACCCAAGATTAATTTTATTCTCTTTTGGATCAATTGTGTATCCAGTAAACTCTGTTTCCTGGGGGTGATTTTGTGGACCTACTGGTCTTATGTTATAAGACTTTTCTTCCCTGGTCTGTTTTTAATATAATAGTTGAAATTTAAAATATTTACTGTTATCTTCCTTTTTGTTTTTACACAGGATTATAGGCAACTTAAAAGAAGTATAGGCCAATTACCTGGTAAAGGGTTTCTATGAGAAAAGATAGATGAAATAATTTAGAGTAAAACACCCACAAAACTTACTTTTGATGATTTTTTTAACAATTAGAAAAGCCATTTGCACTACCCAATATCCCAAATAATTACCAAGTTTACTTCTTAAAAATTTATTTATTTATTTATTTATTTATTTATTTATTTATTTATTTATTTGAGAGAGAGAGAGAGAGAGAGAGAGAGAGAGAATCTCCAGCAGACTCCCCAGTGAGGGCAAAGCCTGACATGGCGACGGATCCCATGAACCTGAGATCATGACCTGAATCAAAAACCAAGAGCTGGACACTCAACTGACTGAGCCCTCCAGGGTCCCCCCAGGTTTACTCTGTAATGCAGTAGGTTCTTTTCTTGATCCTTCTAACTAGCTATGCATTACCTTAAGCAAGTCATAAGATCTCTCTGGACAACTCCAACCCCAAGAGTAACTTGGTTACCTTGACTTTTTTTGTAGTAACAGTACTTGTTACATCTGAGATTATACTGATTCTTTTCTTATTGTATATTTATTTTCTGGTTCCCTCTGTCTCTAATGTTTGAGTTTTATTACTCTCAGCTTTATTTATTGCTATATGCCTAGTGCTAGAACAGTGCATGGCACATAACAGAAAATTTTTATTTAATGAGCAAAAAAGCTGGACTAGATCACCAAGTTGCTTTTAGTTGTAACTTTCTGGAACTCTGACATGGCACAAGCCATTTTGTAAGGCCAGAAGGGACTCATGGGTTAACAAAATTCTGATTCCAGAATCAGAATGAAGGTAAAGTGTAGGACAGCGGTTCTCAAGGCAGAGTCCAGGGACACATGGGGATTCCAACAACTCACGGGTTCATGCAATCAAAAATATTATTATAATAATACTGAGGCATTATTTGTAGTTATGAATCTAATCATCTTATGAGCATATAGTGGAGTTTTCCAGAGGCTACATGACATATGATACTATAATAAAACTGAATGTAGAAGCAGATATTAGAATCCTGCTGTCTTCTGTTATGCAAGATAGTAAAGAGATTTGCAAAAATCTCCAATGCCATTCTCCATGCTGTTCTTTATTTAGGAAAATACAGTTATTGTTTCATAAATATACATTTTTATTAACATATAATGGGTTTAGTATTGTTATTTTTAAATGAGGTAAGAAGCACATATATTAAAATGTCATTATTTCCAATGCTACATGTACATTGATGTAACCCACAGAAACTAAATTATCTTCAGTAATTTCTAAGAGTATAAAGCTAGCATGAGACAAACAGATTGAGAATAGCTGATGTAGGAAGTCGTTTGAGGAAAGGCTGGATGGGCCAGGATAGCCTGGCAGGCTAGGAATAATCTTCTTGATTTACCCTTTCTTCCTCCAGGCTGTTACCCTGCTCTGTAGCCTGCCCCATTAGTGGTACATTGTACCCAATTCTCTTTTCTAGATATTTCCATTGCTGTGGTTCCTTTCCTGTATGTCGTTGCCGTGATACCTGCAGTGAATAGGAAACTATTCCATTTCTGTTAAGCAAAAGTCTACAGAACAGAGGTATCAAATGTCATTGTTTATCCAGCCAGGAGAGTTTCTCTAGCCTGGTTTTGAGAATGCTCTCCATTTTCCAGGGCTGGGAGTTGCATTTTCTCTGGAGAGTTGACTCCAACAGTGTAGCTTCTTTTTATCTAGCGCAATTCAGCACATTTCAGGAGTGCCAGGGCAGCATTTTTTCCTCTGTCCACACCATTTCCTACCCCTAGCAAGGAGCCCCAGGAAAGGATAAACACAGTTGGCTGAGCAGCTGCTCCCAATAATCTTAGTTGGCCGTGTGTGCCTGCCTCCGCTTCAGAGCCACAGTCCCTGGGGAGGTGCTGGCTCTGTCTGCATGTGTGCGAGGTTGGAGGAGAACCAGCATTACACAAAACAAAGCCATCCCTGATTCCTTCTGCTTCTTTCTCCACCATTCTTACTGTGCATTTTATGTTTCATTATTAAATCACATGTATATTTTAAGAATTTTTTTTATTGGAACTCAATTTGCCGACATATAGCATAACACCCAGTGCTCATCCCATCAAGTGCCCTCCTCAGTGCCCATCACCCAGTCACCCCAACCCCCAGCCCACCTCCCTTTCCACCACCCCTTGTTCATTTCCCAGAGTTAGGAGTCTCTCATGTTCTGTCTCCCTTTCTGATATTGCCCACTCGTTTTTTTTCTTTCCCCTTTATTCCCTTTCACTATTTTTTGTATTCCCCAAATGAATGAGACCATATAATGTTTGTCCTTCTCCGATTGACTTATTTCACTCAGCATAATCCCCTCCAGTTTCAACCACATCGAAGCAAATGGTGGGTATTTGTCGTTTCTAATGGCTGAGGAATATTCCATTGTATACATAGACCACATCTTCTTTATCCATTCATCTTTGGATGGACACCGAGGCTCCTTCCACAGTTTGGCTATTGTGGACATTGTTGCTATAAACATCGGGGTGCAGGTGTCCCAGCGTTTCACTGCATCTGTCTCCTTGGGGTAAATCCCCAGCAGTGCAATTGCTGGGTCGTAGGGCAGGTATATTTTTAACTCTTTGAGGAACCTCCACACAGTTTTCCAGAGTGGCTGCACCAGTTCACATTCCCACCAACAGTGTAAGAGGGTTCCCTTTTCTCCGCATCCTCTCCAACATTTGTGGTTTCCTGCCTTGTTAATTTTCCCCATTCTCACTGGTGTGAGGTGGTATCTCATGGTGGTTTTGATTTGTATTTCCCTGATGGCAAGTGATGCAGAGCATTTTCTCATGTGCGTGTTGGCCATGTCTATGTCTTCCTCTGTGAGATTTCTGTTCATGTCTTTTGCCCATTTCATGATTGGCTTGTTTGTTTCTTGGGTGTTGAGTTTAAGAAGTTCTTTATAGATCTTGGACACTAGCCCTTTATCTGATACGTCATTTGCAAATATCTTCTCCCATTCTGTAGGTTGTCTTTTAGTTTTGTTGACTGTATCCTTTGCTGTGCAAAAGCTTCTTATCTTGATGAAGTCCTATTTTAAGAATTTTTTAATGAGAACTGATGCTAGAACTAAAACTGCTCTGTGATCCTGGATTTATGAGTAACACTAATGAATGAAGGGATTCCCCCACAGGATCTCATCCTATTGGTGTTTATTGAATGACGCCAGTTTGAGGTCATGTTCATATTCCATATTGGATGATAGGTTTACCCTTATGCAGCCTGTTCCCTCATGAAGTTACATCTGATTTTCAAGACAACCCTGTGAAGTCATCAAACAATCATACTTTCTTTTCCTACAGCTACAGGTTGATGTTATAGAAATAGTGTGGGGTCTAGAGGTTAGATGCCTTGATGTTAGCCCCGCATCAGTGATGTATTAACCACATGATGCTGGTCAAGTCACTAACCTTGTTGAGTCTTTCTTTCTTGGTAGCAAACTTGGGATAATATCTATTTCATAGGCTGATTATAAATCAGATTAAACATATTTAAAGTAATTTCTTAATTATAAAGCATTCATGGGCTTACAAGGTTTTTAAAGTCATATTACTGTCATTTGTGAGTTTTGATTTAGCCACTGGTATTACACTAATTCTACATGATAAATTTCACTTTTATTCTAAGGATAATAGCTTCCAACTCTTCTGGATCTGTCTGGTCTTGGAGTGAAAATTAGCAAGTATCATCATTCTTCCCTGATACTCAAGTGGACTCAGACACTCTAAAATTAAGTTTCTCATTTTCAAAATGCCCTTAAGTTGAAACAGCAGAAAAAGCTTACTGTTGTTTCATGGCTTACTGAGGACAGAGACAAGAGAGAGAGGAGAAGAGGCCTTTCCTTTGGGGAGTGGAATACATCAGCTTAGGTCCTTATGGTCTGGCTCTTCCTTTTCTAAATAGCTCCATGCAGTGCCGCAAGTTGGCTTTTGTGTCTTAAATATAGCTTCTGTGATTTTACTCACCTAGAAACACAGTCATATAATTGTTTTTTTTTTTTTTTTTTTTTTTTCACATCATTGTTAAAGGCGTGGGTTTTGGAGGTCGATGTACCTGAGTTCGAGTTATAGTTTGGTCCTTTACCAGCTATCTGATCTTGTGCAAATTGTATTACCTAAATGTGTAAGGTTCCTATTGCTGTTGTAAAAATCAGTACACATTTAGTGGTTTAAAACAACACAGACGGGACGCCTAGGTGGCTCAGCGGTGGAGCGTCTACCTCCAGCCCAGGGTGTGACCAGGGCCCTGGGATCGAGTCCCACGTCCTGCTCCCTGCAGGGAGCCTGCTTCTCCCTCTGCCTGTGTCTCTGCCACCACCCTCCCTCTGTGTGTCTCTCATGAATAAATAAATAAATAAATAAATAAATAAATAAATAAATAAAATATTAAAAAAAAATAAAACAACACAGCCATATCATCCCACAATTCCAGGTAGAAGCTGGTTTCTCTGGCTTACCTGGCTTCTCTGCTTCAGGCCTGAGAAAGCCCAAGACTGAGTGCTGCTTGGCTGGCCCCTTACTGCCAATCAGCTCCTACTCCCATTCGGGTTGGTGGCAGGATGCTGTTCCTGGCTGTTGTGGGATTGAGATCCCATTTCCTTGCTGGTTATCAGTTTGAGGTTTCCTTAACTTCTAGAGGCCTCTCTCTGGCCCTTGCACACAGGCTCCTGCACTCAAAGCCAGCAGTGGTGCATCAAAACCTTCTGCCTGGAACCTCTTGGACTTCCTCAGTTTTTCTGCTTCTCAGTGGAGAAAGCTGCGTGGTTTCCCAGGACTCAGGTGCTTAGATTGGACCCACTTGGCTAATCCAGGCTCCATTCTCTGTCAAAAGGTCTGTATCTTTAATTACATTTGCAAAGTACTGTTAATTACAATTACAAAGTACATTGCCATGAAACATAACATAATCATGAGTTCCAGGGATTAGGCTGTGCACATCTTTGGGGCCTGCTCTTCTGTCTACAGTAGTAAGTTTGATTTCATGTTTTGGAAACCTTGGTATGCATGCCTTCCCCACAGGCCAATTTTGAGGATTAGGTAAAAGGTCTCTAAAGTGCCACATGCTAATAAATCTTGTCTTTCTGAAAGCTACCACATCACATTTAAATCTAGATCATGATAGCCTCTATATCATCTGACACCACAGTGGTGGTCCTTCCTGTCCCGTACTGTCCCGTACGCCACACTCATGTCTTCTGATCTCCTAAGGCAGGTTACCTCTTGGTGCCTTGTGATTATTCTCTTTTCTTTAACTTCACTCATTTCTCCTGCATAGAATGGGCTCTCTGTCTTTTCCACCTTTGCTTCCTAAGATCTTCAGCTCAAATTCCGCCTATTTGTTTTGTTTTTGTTTTTTGGGTTTTTGTTTGTTTGTTTGTTTGTTTGTTTGTTTTTTGGAGTTCACCAACATATCCCAAACCATGCTGCTCTGTCTTTGTCAAGTATCTACAGTGCTTCCCTTCTGGATCATACCATTCTAGTTTAGATTGGGAAGAGTTTGTCTTCCCCTCTGCCACGCACGCCCCAATTCTCAGTGTATCTGACTTGCTGTTGAGGACTCATCATAATGCCATGTTCCCTACCTGTCACTCGTGTTTGAAGTGACAGCTTCAGGTAGTGCAGGAATACAGCATTAGACAACAAAAAGTCATGTCATGAGATAGCAATACCCTCTTAGGTTCTCTTTCAGTTTTTTTGAGTAAACAAGGGATTAAGCCTCAATTTGGTTATTAACATCTCTCTAATACTTGTTTTCTCTTTAAGACAAAGGGGTGCCTGGGTGGCTCAGTTGGTTGAGCCACCGTCTTGATTTTGGTTCAGGGTCATGATTTCAGGGTTGTGAGACCAAACCCTGCATTAAGCTCCATGCTCAGTGCAGAGTCTGAGATACTGCCTCTCTCTCTGTCCCCCCCTGCTCGTTCTCTCTCTTTCTCTTAAATAAATAAATAAATAAATAAATAAATAAATAAATAAATAAATAAATCTTAAAAAAAAGACAAAGAAAAAGTGAAGCTCTCTGGAGGCAATAATGGACAGTTAAATGTAATAGCATAATTCTTTTGTTTATGTCACATATTTGTATATAAATGTACTTATATTAATTAACATTTATATGACATACAATTTTAATTATAAATATATAATACATATATGATATTCCATATACTTTATATAATATATTTAAATCTCTTTCTTTCTACAGTGGATATTGTTCAGGTAATGATACAGAAAAATCCTTGGCAATGATAACTGAATGATTGATCAAAGCGAACACACTGACTGTTGGTGGAGAGTTGGATCTGAGTTTTGTCATTGGCCTGCTTGTGTCCTTAGGCTAGAGGCTGGACTTCTCTGAGTTTTGGTGTCCTCATCTGTCAAATGAGACTATTATTATTTATTCTATAGGGTTCTTGGGAAGATGGAATGAGATAAATTATGTAGGGAACTTGACACGGTGGCCAGTACATAGTGACTTCTTGATGACACTGGCCGCCATACCTCTGACTGGAGATTTTCTGAGGCCAGCGTGCACACCATTCATTCTAGGTCACATTGTCCTTGAGGGCATTCAACTATAGCTCTAAATTTCCAAATGTACATCTCCTCATGTGTACTCTTTTCCTTTCCATCTAATAATTAAAAATAAGGAAGACATTGCTGAAAATAGCCTGATAACGCCTTCATTTTGTGGATACTTCTGGATAGGATATGGCATTTTTTTTTAACTGAGATTTTATGGGGTTGTATTAAAATGTTTGCATAATAAACTGCTTGGAATTATGCTTTCTTGAAACAAATGGAACAACATAGAAGCCCTTGTAGTGGAAGATAGAGCCCTGTCTGGTTATTAGAGGTCATAGCCCACGCCAGGTTCTGTCTGACAACTCAGTGCTTTAACTAACTACTGAGAGCAGAGATGAATGCGAGACAATCCCTGGAGAGGTGAAGTGAAGGTGCCTGTGCATGATTCTGTGTACATGCATGGTTTTGTGTTTCCTGCTTTTGACAACTCCTAACTTCTATAGCTGTCTTATTCATAAATGACATCAGTTAAGTTTTATAAGTTATTTTTGGAGAAAATAAATAATCTTTCACAATTCAAAGAAGAGAAAGAAATTTGTGCTTTCACATTTTGTTCTGATATCTGGTCTTTTGAATTGAGGAAGGACAGACCTCTTAGCAGAAGTAGTATACTTGACCTCAGGTAGTGTACTTGCTATTAAAGTTTCTTCCCCGGGGCACCTGGGTAGCTTGGCAGTGGAGTGTCTGCCTTTGGCTCAGGTCTTGATCCTGGGGTGGGATTGACTTCTGCATTGGGCTTCCCACAGGGAGCCTGCTTCTCCCTCTGTCTATGTCTCTGTCTCTCTCTGTGTGTGTCTCTCATGAATAAATAAATAAAATCTTAAAAAAAATAAAGTTTCTTCCCATAGAGCAAAGAGAAAAAGATAAAAAAAAAAAACACTAAATGAAATAAAACCAAAAACAAACAAGGAAAAGTCTATTTAAACAGTCTTTGGATTTCTATTATTAGAAATCCAAGAATATTGGGTAAAACCAGTGTTCCCTTTTAAAATGTAGTGAAAGGAGCTCATTTTACTTGGATTAGAATCCCGGCACTATTGTTGGACCTTTTACAATTTCTTAATCTCTCTGAAGCTCAGCTGCTTCAACTGTAAAAGTAGTTAATTGTGTCTGTGTTGTAGTACCTAATTACACTGCTTTAAACCATTAAGTGAGATTCTATGAGTAGAGTACCTGGTCCAGTGTACCTGGTGCATATTAGGCTGTCTGTAATTAACAGTTACTATGGCTGTTCTCTTGGAGGGGGTTGGCTCAGTTACTAAATTTTGTATGACAGATTTTTCCATCGTGATGGTTAAGGAGAATTTGCTAAAGCCACAAAAATGAAAATTTTGTTAGAGAATGGAAGAAGAACCTCTAAGACAGAGGATACAACTTAATGGAAGGCTTAAGGACAGCTGTTAAGGGTCACTTGTAGAGAACCTGATATACTTTGTCATCTACCAGGTTTGATTTGAGCCAGCCTGTGCCAGGGCTGCAGAGAACTTCTAGCCACTAGCATTATCTGCATATGAAATAAAATACGAAGAGGAAGAGGGAGGGATTAGGACAGGAGGAGAACCAGGGATGCTCATTTTTCTTGCTGATGTGGCATCTTTGTACATCAACTGTCATTATTTTTCTCCTAGATTTCAAATGTCAATACATTAATGCTGTTAGCAAAGGGCAGATTAAATCAATGGTGGCAGAGGTATCAGGCTAAAGGGAGGTTAAGACTTCAGTTGTAAATATTCTGTTAAGGTTAAGACAAAAAATATGGATATTTGAACTATCTCAATAGCTTCTATAATTCTTAAGATTATAGTTTAATGTTTGGGCAAGAACTGTATTTGTACCTACTTAAAGTTTTCTAACAATTAAATTATTCTTACTGAAAGTTTGCATAATTTTCTATTGAAGAATATCTATTTACAAATTGATAACTATTTATTATCATATATATGCTCCTAAAAATATAATAACTTATTATATATATATATAGATACACACACACAATACATAGTGTACACATATATATAAAATTTAGGAGCAGATGTGTAACTTACACTCAAATGAGGTCTTATATATCAAGCTTACATAAAAAGATATTGTGGCAACTTAGATGATAAATTATTTCTAGCTTTGACCAAAGCATATTTCCCAACAGAATAGAATGGTCTTTGGAGATCAGAATAATGATGTAATTGAAAAACAGAAATCATCAATATTCTTTCCTTGCTATTGCTTCTCCTCCCAATGTTTTTATTGTCATGGGCTTCCCAGAATGTTCCTAATCGAATCTTTCCACATCATTGTTAAATATGATGTTGTCTCTTGTCACAAAGTTGCTTCTGAAGGAGAAGAATCTGAAACGCTGCTTCCAAATTTCAGTTGATTAAACACATAATAGTTTTGATGTGCTACTCAACATACTCACAAGTATTGATAAAGTGAGATATCTGTTCAAAATATTACACATTTTTACTTTGGAGAGTAATGTCCATAGTCTTATAGCACACGTGGTACATGTCTCCATCATAGCTTTTCCCATTCTGTACAGCAATTTTCAAGGAGACTGAGGGATACACACTCCTTATTGTTTTGTTTGTATCCTTAGCCCAAGAATTTAGCACAGAAAAGGTATGTAGTCAAGGTCTGAATGTGTCAGACCTGTCCAGTATAAAGTTTCTGTGGGATATCCAAGAGGAACTACCCAGTAGGCAGTAGAATATATGGATTGGAGCCCCAGAGAAAGATTAATGTAGAATCACAAGCCAAAAGTTTGTGTCTGGAACTATGGATGTACTTGAACTTATCAACTGAGAATTGTTAGGGTGGGGAGAGGTCAAAGAAAAAGATAGAATCCTGAAGGACATGATGGTGTAAGGAATGGAGACCATAAGCTGGTTCAGCAAAGCTTACTCTGTGGACAAGCTAAAGAGGAAGGAAGAGATGGAGATAATGCAATGTCCTGGAAAACCATAGGAAGAGAGCTCTTAAGAGAAGAATTGTTCATAAGTGTTAAGTGCTCCAAATAAGCAAACAAAGAACTTCAAGTAGCCCATTAGATTTATCAAGGAGGAGTGTGTGTGTGTGTGTGTGTGTGTATCTCTTTGTGTGTGTGTCTGTGTGATATCTAGACCAAAGCAGCTACAGTGGGATGATGTGGTAAAAACCATAATGTAATAGAATAAGGAACTAAGGGTAAGTGAGGAGTGGAGACAGATATTTCAAAAAGCTTAATTTTAAGAGAGGAGATGAGATTAGGGTGGTAAGTGGAGGGGGGAATGAGGTCCAGGAAAATGCTGGATCACAACTAAATGCTAATGGTAAGGTCAAATGGTGTAGAATAGTTACAGTGGAAAAATGATGGGCTTAGATTCATGAGAGTCTAAGAAGGAATGAGCAGCAAAGGGTAGATGCAGACATTAGCCTTGCACAGATAGGATTTGTGTGGGGACTGCATACTTCTGCCACTGTCACAGGAAGAGGAAAGGAGAGGAGGAATTTATATGAAGGTATGGTGTCAGAACTTGAGGGAATTTCTATCTGGTTAGAATTTTTTGTGTATTAGAATCAAATCCTCGTTCTACTGAGACCACTGAGATTTCGGGGTTGTTGGTTACTGCTGCATAATTTAATCTATTAGGATTAATATACCTTTGTTCTTGGTTGAGTCAAATTGAAAAAAAAAAACCTGAGTTCACTGTTGATGCCAATTCAGGGGTGAATTTTATATTTACAAATATAACAGTGTAGCAGTGTGTGGTCAAGGAATGAAGATTCCTTGACTAGTCCTTGATACTAAATAAATGCTAAGCTATTATATTTGCAATCCTTTCTAGAGGCAAAATTCAGTTCTCGCTCATGTGGGATTTCTAAAACGTGAAGAAGAGATGTTTTAAAATTTTTTCGACGAGCTTCAACCATCCACTCAGGTTCTTGGCAAAAGTACTTGAAGTGGTAATGTAGTAATAGTCGCTCATAGACAGTGTCTGAACGTGACTTTGAATAAGAAAATCAAAGAACCATTGACTCTCAGAGCAGGAGGAGGCTTTACAGGTGTCTACGTGTAATCCGTGCTTTTTTCTCTTTTGAAAGGGTCATCCACTCACGGATATCTTACCTAGTGGCTCACTGCAAATGGCACTGCTTTTAAGATAGCCCTGATTTGAAGAGAGGGAGCATTAAACATGGTTCTCTTGGGATGCCCAGGTCATGATCTTGGGCTCCTTGCTCAGTGGGGAGCCTGCTTATCCCTCTGCCACTCCCCCAACTCGTGCATGCATGCGCTCTCTCTCCCTTTCTCAAACAATTAAATAGAATCTTAAAAAAAAGTCCAACATGATTCTCTTTTGGTTTGTCTGACTTCTTCATTAAATTATCTGGTAGATCTGGCACCATGTTTCTTTAATCTCACCTATGCCATTCCTTTGGTTTCTACTTAGAGGCTCTCTTTTCACTGGACAGAACCCCTGATCTTGGTGGACCTGGTTCCCTGTGACTGCTCATGCTTTGCTCACAGTGTATTAAACTTTCCCATGAGGATGCTGCCGTCACACACATGCTTGTGCTTCTGACGTGCTGCTTAGCGTATCCACGTTAGGAAGCAGAGAGACTCCTGAGTTTGGGTGGTAAAAACATCCACACAGAAAAAGAAAAAGATAGAACAAAATGGGGGAGGGGAGAACTTCTATAAAGAGCCCTCTTTTTACCCCTGCCTGGGTGGATTCAGTGACCACAGTGGCACAGCTGGGATAGGGCTGAGGCTTTGTCCCTTCAGCATTACAGGGGGTGACACAGAATCCTTGGGGCACCAATCAGGAACAACAACGGGCAAGGTCTGAGGAGGAATGATCTATGTGTAGAGTTAGGGTATAGACTAATTTTTTTTTATCACATTCCATAAAAAATGTACTAGTTGCATTAATGGTTGTGAGATATTTAACAACAACAACAACAAAAAAGAAAAACAAATGTTTCTGTAAATAAATTTTAAGCAATATTTATGTGTGCTAGCAGTTTTTATCAGTTTGTAAAATGTGATATTCTGGTATTCAGGATGATTTGGGGTGTTTTGTTCATTTAATGAGCTTTCGTTATCACTAAGGGATATGGTTGTAAAACTGTGTTTTCCTGAAATCTGAAAAGAAAATTAAATTCCTAAATTCAGGCCAATTCTCTTAGGCAAATCACAAATACATAGATTTGAGTGAATCTTTATTCCTGTGTTTAATAATGGAAGTTGGGAAAACTAGTTCTTTTAATGATTTTCTTTTGCTAAATCTAAGAATGCTTATTAGTGACTCAGATGTGATCGCTCCCTTTATTCTTTTCTTATTGAGCTATCAAACAATGTTGCCAAAGGCTTCTCTGTTTCCCTTGCTACTGTTTTTTTTTTTTTTTCCTCATGAATTATGGTGCAATTCAGCTGGGTCCAGCGCTTTGTCAAATTGAATAGTTTTAATTGCCTTATTTGCAATGGGACAATCTTTTAGTATTTCATGTTGCCCCTCAAGAAATTATACTTCTACCCATATGACATTTCTCTCTCCTTCATTTATGAAGAACAAGATAAAGCTACATGACCAGACCTCTGCCATAGATCTTACGGTTCTTCCCTTGGCCCCATGCCCCCACACCGATCTCTCCCTCTCTTGGTCTCTTTAGTTATTGTTGTTTTAAAGATATTTATAGAAAGAGTGTAAATGAGCATGAGCAGGGGGAGGAGCAAAAGAAGGAGAAACAGGCTCCCCACTGAGCAGGGAGCCCAATGCTTGATCCCAAGATCCTGAGCATCATGGCTTGAGCTGAAGGCAAATACTCAATAGACTGAGCTACTCAGGCACCTCTCTTGGTCTCTTTAGTTGTGATTGATAAAAGGGATAGATATTTAATTCAATGAATCCACTTTATATTTCCTCTTTTTGCAGATGATCTTTATTATATTTCTGTAACCAGCATCTTTCAACACTGGTTGAGGGACTGGTTAAGTCCCTAATAGGTTTTTCTTGTGGCCTCAGAAAGCTTTGTTAAACCAACCCTATTTCACCTTTTCTTCTCAGTTGCCCGAGTCTGTATCTCCCTGTGGTGTTTGGCTAAACGTCATCCTTTGCTTGCATTTGCTCTTGCGAAAACCAGCATACGAGCAGAAGGTCATTAAGACCCTCAATATTTTGAGGGCAAAAGTGCCAGGCTCTGCTGACCATGAGAATAAGAGGATGGAGAATTTTCTTTGCTTTCACTGATTATGTTTTATTTAATTCCTTTGAATATTGCTTCTTGCCTTCTGACATAACTGCACACAGTTATGTTTTACTTTTTATTCTCTGTAACTGGTTTCAAATAAAAATTTTGCCTTTTGAAATATGCTTTTAAATCATCATGCTACACTTTTATTTTGATTTAAGCCACCAGTTTTCCCTGCCAGAAATCTTGCTTATGTTTAATGTGACTGAATGAAAAAAATTCTCATTGTATAACTATGCCAAAAGCATTCTTTTTTATACTTAAAGTTGTGCATTTGTTAAAAAGAATCTCTTTAAAATTCTGAAAATGAGCTGATCCATATTCAAAACCTACACTATTAACATTGTCTATTAAAAGAACAAATCTCACTGTTGTGAAAGTGAATCCACCCTCTTACTTTTCTTAATTTTTATGACTTTTTTTTCTTGTCTAAAATTCTCTAAAAGTCTTAATGTTTCTTCCTTTAATTGGATTCTTTTCCCTCTAAGTAGCCACTCATCCTAATTACCTGTCTTTACCTGTAGTCTTTCTCGCTTGAACTTAATTGAAGCAGAACTTCTGTGATAAGGAACCCTGCCTCATCACACAAATCCCACTCCTTCCTATGTGAGTGCTCCCCTTACACTTTGCGATGTAGCTATTTAAAATTTAGTCTTATACTCTGAAAGATACAAAAATAAAACCATGCCACATATATTAGTTTCTTCAGGCTGCCACAACAAAGTGCCACAAATTTGGTGGCTTAAAACAAGAAAAATTCATTCTCTGTCCCTTCTGGAGCCCAGAAGTCTGAAATCAAGGCAAGGCGATATCAGTGTATCAAATCTCTCTGTGCTTTTTGCTTAAAATAACATCTGCTGTTTGGATTTAGGGTCCACTTCAAATGCTGAATGATCACATCTCAACATCCTTAATGTAGTGATAGCTGCAAAAACCCCTTTAGGAGGGAGGTTGCGTATATAAGCTCAAGGGATGAGGATGTGAACGTTATCTTTTTGGGGAACACAGTTCAATCTGAGGCACCATGATAACACAACATCCTTTTTACTTTCAATTTTTATCAAATGGTTTGCAGTGTATTAGTTGAAAGTCTTAAAGTTTAGGATATTAGCATCCTATCAGGAAACAGATATGGAATGATGTAAATTATGTATTATCTCTTAAGGTGTCTAACAATGTTTTGCAGATACTTATCACTCACCTATTAGTGAGAAGGGGCAGATGGTGCTATGATGGAGATTAATTATTTCTTGTTTTATGTTTGTTTTTTTATTTTTTATTTTTTTCTTGTTTTATGTTTGATGTCAAGTGTTAATTATTTCAATCAAGTATCGAAATTATTTAATAATGACTATATTTTACTCATAAACCTTGATAGTTTCATAAATTACTCTCAGACTTTCTATCTTTTATTTTCTTATAATGGTCCCAATAATTTTATGAAGTAGAATAGTATCTTTAACAGGTGAGATAACTGAGACTTTAAGAAGTTCACCAGGTTCCAAAAGATCTTACGGGTCCCAGTGACAGAGTCAGAATATAAAACCAGATACTTGACAATGAGTCCTATGATCTTTTTGCTATCGATGTTGCCTTCTTGTTCACATGATATCAAATAAAATATACAAATCATTCATTAAAGTGGCATATGTAGATTTAGCTCCATGGGGGTCAACTAATTAGATAATTAGTAAAAATCATTTATATTATTGGGTGTCGATTATCATACTACATTATTTAACATTCGTTTCACTAAATTTTAAAAGATTATGGTCAATTTCATGCTTTTTAAAAAAATTTCATGCTTTTGAATTAAAGCTTTGATTTTTCTGGATAAAGTGTCACAAAGAAAGAAGATATTTTAGGGCTTGTGGGTGTTTGGGTCTGTTGTAACTACTCAACTCTGTAATTGTAGTGTAAAAGCAGCCAGAGACAATACATGAAGGATTGAGTACGGCTGAGTTCCAATAAAACTTCATTTACAAAAACAGATTGGGAGCCAGATATGGGCCATGGGCCATAGTTTGCCAAATATGGCTCTAGATCAATGGTTTCTAAGTAGATATTTGGATTCTGGCACTGTCCAAATAGTGTATCAGTATATGAGAGAGAATATATTAGAACAGTTATTGGCATTTGATTTTTTTTTAACAAAAAACAAGGACAATCAAATGTTGTTAATATGTGTAATTTATAAATAAATGTAAAAATTAGGGTATGTGTGTCCAATATTTTACTGATCTGGTACTTAATTTAAAAAGTTTGGAGATTAAAAAAATAAAAAATAAAATAAAATAAAATAAAAAGTTTGGAGATGACTGACCTATGGAAATAACTCAGAAAAATGAATGATTTTCAAGTTTATTCTAGTAAAAACTAACCCAAATAACCTTTACAGGTAAATTTGTATGGAACATTCACTGTTAATAATCTTGCTTATAATTGATTAGTCAGTTTAATTAATCATATTCTGGTGCCTATTCTATGTTGAAATTTTTATCAAGGTTTATTCTGCCACAAAAATGTAGCAGGATATGCAAATAAAATTCATAGGCACAATTATACAATTATTGCCTTGTATTATTTTTAAAAAAAAGATTTTTAAATTTATTCATTCATGAGAGAGATAGAGGCAGAGGGAAAAGCAGAGCAAGAAGCAGAATCCCCACAAGGAACCCTACACAATCGATCCCGAAACACGGGATCACGCCTTGAGCTAAAGGCAGACGCTCAACTGCTGAGCCACCCAGGTGTCCCTGCCTTGTATTCTTGACATGAAATCTCTTCTGATTTTTACACCTGACTTCAATGTCTCCATTAGACATGTGTTCCCTTTTACTTAATTATGAGAGTATGAGAATTTATTAAACATTAATGTTGTTGTTTCTTTCCATATTTTCCCTTCTTGCTAACCGATTGAAAAATGGCAGTAAGACTTTGCCATGTCTTCCTGCAGTGATTTGGGTCAGGCAGAAACATGAGAACATTGGAAGCAGCCTAGAATGAAGGAGTCTATGAGTCTTTTGTAAACGTCTATGGCACTTCCATCGTGTATTCATTTCCTGGGGCTGCCATTACAAAGTGCCACAATCTGAGTGGATTAAGATAACAGAAATATATTGTCTCACACTTCTGGAGGCTAGAAGTCTAAATTCAAGATGTCAGCAGGGCCATGTTACCTCCATTACCTGTACTACAGAATGGATCTTTGCCTCCTCCCAGCTTCTGGTGAGGGCTGTCAGTCCTTGATGTTTCTTGTCTGCCAGTGCATCACTGAGAAACATGGACTTCTCCCAGTCTATCGGTGTCTTCACAAGACATTGTCCTCTTCTTATAATGACTCTAGTTACATTGATTACCCTCACCCCCACTTAATGACCTCATCTTAACTTGATTACACCTTCAAAAACCTTGTTTCCAAATAATGCTGTAGTTATAAATACTGGGGCTAGGAAGCGTAACATATTTTTAATAAACACAATTCAACCATAGTACTACCAGTGGAGGAGGGATGGAAGAAAGGGACACATCTTTGAGAGGTAAGGAGGCCAGGAGAGAAAATTCCTCAGGAGTGGGAAAGGAATGTAGGTCTGTTGGTCACTCAAGAGAATGAAAAAACTGTCTCATTGCCCTGGGGAGTGGCTGCATGGGACGCTTAGGGAGCTGAGACACCATTTATGTCTTGTCATGTTCCCTCAGATTCAAAGATAGCATCTGAAACTTTGTGCATTACTCTTGGCCATGCACTTTGTGTTGGAGGAGACTATATATATATATATATATATATATATACACACACACACATATATATATATTTATATTTATATATAAAATTAGAATGTACATATTCTTGGAAGTGGCCAGTGATCAGCATGGCTGGATGGCTGGTCAGGGCCTGGAAGGAAAATGATTAGAAGAGTAGAGACCAGTTGGTCTAGGATTTGAGGGGTGTATATGGATAATAATAGCCAGCACAAAGTATGAAGACTTTTATATCACATATTGATATCCATCAGAAGTCATCCACCATGGAAGATACTAAAAATCAAGTAGGAAAAGTGACTCATCCAGTTGATATCAGCCAGCCTTTGTTGTGATCACCCCAGTTCTGGCAAGAAAGGCACGTTCACAAAGTGGCCATGTGGCAAAGTTAGAGACGATATGTAGGCCACAATATAGACTTCAACCTACTGAGGTTGACCTAGCTTCTACTGTCTCTGAATGTTAAGCCTGCTGGCAACAGAGATGAACACTGAACCCCAGATATGGCACTACTTCTTGAACTACTGACCACTTGATGGAAAATTGATGACATTGGGCCTTTCCATCCTGGAAGGCCTAGCAGTTTATTCTCACCAGAATAGACATGTAATCCCAGTGTGGATTTCCCTTGCCTGCCCACAGAATCTCAGCCAGTACCTTTACCAGATTTCACAGAATGCCTGATCTTCAGGCACAGAATCCCACACCTCATAGCATCCAACTGGGGTAATAACTTCATAAGGAAGGAGATGAGGGACCCACTGGTACTGGATATAGTACCACCTGGAAGCTGCTAGCCTCATAGAACAATGGTATGACTTGCTGATTGTGCCGTTGAAGTGCCTGCTTAGCATTGATATTCTGTAAGCGAGGGGAGTTGTCCTCCAGTATATGGGATAAACATTGAATCAGAGATTTTTATGTGTACTATTTCCCCAATAGACAGAATATATGGATCTTGGAACCCAGGGGCAGAAGTAGGATAGTCTCCAGTTACCTATGTTCCTAATGTCCCATCAAGAGCTTTTTTACTTCCCATCCCATAATTCTGGGCTCTGCAAGGTCAGAAATCCTGCTCCCCAAAGGAAGTGAATTCTCACTAGGGGATGCAGCAAGTTTTTCATTAAAAGATGAGCCATACCTGCTGCCTAGGGACTTTGGGCTTCTTATATTCATAGTTTCAGCAGTCAAGAAGAGAAGTCAACATCCTGTCAATGAATAATGACCCTGATCTCTAAACAGTGGAGTTGGGGGAGAATATATGTGGAACTCAAGTCTTAGCTCCTTCAGGGTCTGCTTCAGCTTTTGAGCCAAGTAAGTTCTTGTTTGGGCAACCCCAAGCCAGTGACTTGAGCAAAGCATCTTACAGAGGTTTAACTATTCTGTTCTATAAGGAACTCTTCTTATGGGCAGTCTTTGCTCTGGATCTCCTGATTAGACTGGCAGATTTGTCAGGCCTGCATTAATTACTGACGATTCCTTCCACTCTTTTCCTTATATAGATATTTTTTCTCAGTAAATCTTTTTAAATTACTTTCTCTCTGTCAGCATCTGTTGATGTCTCGGCTTGTTGGAGAATCCAACGTGTAATAGCAGACTTGGAATGAACAGCACTGTAGATGGATGAGGCTATGGCACCTGGGACATGTAGGTTTTAAGGGGTAACTAATGTGGACTGGTGACATAATGATCAAGGGGACTGCTGTAAGATCTGGAGAATTTAGAGGAGGGGAGGATTAAGTGAGTGAAGAATGATTTGGTTGCATTCCCCTGGAGCTGAAAAGAAAATGAAGCTTAGAATTAGAGTTTCCTTGATTTAATGAAATAAAAAGATGTGGCCTAGGTCCAAAAGGGAAATGAAGATGTTTATCATAGAATTACTTGTGGTGGTGAAGAACTGGAAGCAACCCAAGTATCCTTTACTAGAACTCCTCTTTTTTCCCATGAAACCAATGGCAATATTTACTAATTTTCTTGCCTTTGTTGGAATTTGTAGTGTTTTGAATTTGGAATAAGAGTCCTATAGCATGTGGCTAATCCACTATTTTGGCCTAAAATCTCCCAAAGTTAGCTTTCTAGTATGCCAATGTAATGATACAACTTGGGGATTTAAATTCTTTCAATCAATCCTTGATGCTTCCAGCCTTAATTAACTGCTTGTATCTTCAAAACCTGCCAAGGTCTCTTGAACCACATAAATCATTCCACATCACTTTCCAAGTATTAACTTGGCTATGGGTACTCTCCTTTTTTAATTCGCAAATCAATATAAACACTACTTTCATTGACAGACCTATTTGCTTATAGTTCTAAAGCTAACCCACCACTGGAAAAACTATATAAGTAATTTATAAAAAGAAAGGGACAAGAGTAAGTGGATAGAACAGTGTTTAACTGAGTAGTTATAAAAGCTGTATGCTAACACTAACTGGAGAAACCAACAGTTACATGAAATGCATTTAGAGATGCAGTATATTTGGGAAGTTTCTTAAGTAACCTGTTGATCTAGTTCTTTATTGTTATTAACAGACTACCCAAATCTAAGTGGCATCTCTAAAATGGCAGTTTTGGGGTAGTGTGATTTCTTAAACAGTGGTTCACAGCTCCCCAAGATTGTGTTCCAAGGGTCCAAGTCAGAAACTATGGAGACTTTTGTGATTGGATCTCAAAAGTCATGTGTCATCACTTCTCTCATATTGTATTGGTCACATAGGTCTAGTCCCAGTTCAGCAGGGGAGGGCCTCACAAATGCGTGATGCCAGAGGTGCTGATCTTTGGGGGACCCCATTAATCTCATCATTAGGGGTAGGTATGTGAGGAATCCATCAAGTGAATGGCTCTATCTTATAGTATCCAATATTTGTTTATTGATCCACCTGTCTTTTTATTGGACTCTAACCAAAGCCAGCTTCCCAATTTTTCAGGAAACATGGCCAGCTGCTGTGATTTGTGAGGCAGTGGAGCAGAAAGGGGCCCTAAAGCACCAACTCTGTGTCCTAGCTCCACATTTTCTCTTTCTTTATCAGCTTTATCAGCTGAGAACAAAGATGATGTTCTCCACCACCCCTGCCTTTCAATATATTTGAAATAAAATAGTTTGGAAACCAAGACCTTCCTGTGTATATTTTATAAGATTCAGGATTTTAGTGTAAAGAATGAAAGTATTTAGGCTCAAGGAGTTGAAGCTGAAGGTTCAGAGCTGAGATTTTATAAAAGTTAACCCAAGACAAGGGAAAATGTAAGAGAAAATAGTTTTCTGTCATGAAAGGAGAATACGGAAGCCATTTTGGGCCAGGAAAGGAACTGGATAGAGAGACAGGAGAGCAGGAATGCCGAAGTCTGTACTTGTGGTCAAAACCTTGGGGTTGGAGAAACACCAAAGAAATCCAAGGACAGAATGTCCGTATGCCCCTTCCACCTGTGATTCTTGGAGGAATTGGTTTTTAATGTTAACTTAGAGAGTTTAGGCATAGAAAAGATCAGAATGAATATTAATGTTTTCCTATAGCCTATACTTAGAGGGGAAGAAATCCAGATATTCTTGGATATCCCAGAACACCAATCAGACTGGGAGCCTTAATAGTTCTGGGATCAGGACAAAGAGTGGACCTTAAATCTTTTATAGAAAAGTCTGAGATGGGGCATCTTGGTGGTTCAGTGGTTGAGCATCTGCCTTTGGCTCAGGTTGTGATCCTGGGGTCCTGGGATGGAGTCCCACATCAGGCTCACCACAGAGAGCCTGCTTCTCCCTCTGCCTATGTCTCTGCCTCCCTCTCTGTGTCTCTCATGGATAAATAAATAAATTAAGTCTTAAGAAAAAAGTCTAAGGTACTATCAGATTCTTTGGTGGGACCTTTTGTATCAGCAGTGAACTGACCTGAGTCCATTGAGATCTCAGAGGATAGATTTGGGCAAGAAATGCCTTCCTTTCATTGATGGTACAATAGGTTTTTCTCTTCATCGCACACCAACCCAGGTAGAAGGGGGAGAAAAGATCCTCAAGATGGGAGAAAGACTCATTAAGGTGATTGAATTTTGAGTTGACTGAGTTTAAATCCTAAACAGACTGAATAATTCCTCAAAAGGTTATTTTCAAGTGAAAGATACTTAGTTAACTTGAAGTAGGGAGATTAAGTGATTTTAGCTATTGAGAGGGAATCAAGGCTTGTGATTAAGTTAAATTGAGAAAAAATATCATTTCTGCACATCTGAGTGTCAGAGTAGCTAGAGACATAGTTATGAATTCCTTTTTTATTATATTTTCAACTTTTTGTTGTCTGTTATATTTTAACTTCCAATGCACTAATGTCTTGTATAAAGCTGATATTTACATTAAATTGGGGAAAGTTCTAGAGATAGAAGAGAATTTAAAGAAAAATACCACCAGGAGTCAAAGTGTAATATTCTTTTTCTTTTTAGAGATTTTATTTATTTATTCATGAGAGAGAGAGAGAGAGGCAGAGACATAGGCAGAGGGAGAAGCAGGCTTCCTGCAAGGAGACTGATGTGGGACTCGATCCCAGAGCCCGGGATCACGCACTGAGCCAAAGGCAGAGGCTCAACTGCTGAGCTACCCAGGCATCCTTCAAAGTGTAATTTTCAAAAAAATTAAATCTTGACTTTCATACAAATATATAGTAAACATGTGGCAAAGATTTATGTAATTCATTCTTGAGGAAACCAGTATAATGATAAGTCTGGTGCAAAAGATAATCAGAAGAATAGAGTCCCTCAGGAAAGTCATACTAGATAAATTTACTAAGTTAGAGCTCAAGCTGATTAATGTCCTACAGGGCAATAAAAGTATAATCTTTGAGAGTACCTTTTCCACTGGAAAGATATAATTTGTATATTTACCAGACAAAAATCTGTAACTTTGTATGTAACATCATAGAATCTTGGCTCTAATAAATAATAAATGGCAAGTCAAAAACTGGTATATCTCCTGATATAATTAAAGAATCCATGGGTGGATCTGAGAGTTCATGCTTTAGTATGATGTTAAAAAGATATACAGTCTTTTGCTTTATTTTCAAGATTTGGACATTATTATTATTTTGTCAATTTTTAATTGAAGTTTAATTAGCATAATATTATATTAGTTTCAGGTATATGATATAATGATTCAATATATCAATACATTACTTAGTGCTCATCATGATGAGTGTGCTTTTAATCTTCTTTATCCTTTTCATCCATCCCTCACCCACCTCCCCTCTGGCAACCACTAGTTCATTCTTTGTATTTAAGAGTCTTTTTGTAAATTTGCTTATTTGTATTTTTTTATTGCACATATATGTGAAATCATGTGGTGTTTGTCTTTCTCTGCCTGACTTATTTCACTTATCATAATACCCTCTATGTCCATCCATGTTGTCACAAATGGTAATATCTCATTCGTTTTTTATGGCTGAGTGATATCCCATTGTATATATGTATATAACACATCCTCTTTATCCATTTGTCTATTGATGGACACTTGTGTTGCTTCCATATCTTGGCTACTGTGAATAATTTACAGTAAACTCATGTTATTTTTTAAAAGACACCTAATTTTGATCTTTAAATCTAGGGTTTATTTTTCTCACTGCTGGATTCTTGGAATTCAGAGAAAAAAATTGAAACTTGCCAGTAGATTTTGTACTATTTAGGAGCAATGAAAGATCAGACATTTAAGGGTAGCAGAACATGTCACTCTCAAATATGCCACTTGGGCATTAGGACTATTTTGAGTCAAAAGCATTTGAGAAGAGGCAGATTTAAGTAACGCTTTCTGCCCTCCTCTTATTTGCCAAAATCAGGACATATATCTGTAAAGGTGTTCTCTGTCCCCTCTACCAGTAAGGATGGCTGTTAATTATCAGAGGCAACTCTAGACTCTTAGCAGCCCAGATACAGCACCAGAGGAATATATATAACATATCTCTCCCAAACTAGCACTTTATCTATAGTTTCTCCATATATTTGCTTTCCTACAGTTTGCCACCTAGAAACCCAAAGTCCTTTTTCCTTTGTCTTGTCACTTCTCTAAACAAGTTATTATTCTCTTGTGAAGATGCTGTAGAAGCCCATGTTCTTACCATCCCTTTGAGTTCCTCATCAATGACTGCTCTCATGTGTCTGCATGACACATGTGAATAAACTTGTTTGTTTTTCTTGTTTTAAGCAGTCTTTCAGGAATCTAATTTACAGAGCCCTTGTAGAGAACCTAGGAGGGTGGAAGGAAACATAGTTTTCTCCTCCTCTCCAAAACCAAAAGGAAAACATTTGGAGAAACAATCAAGTTAAAAACTCCCTTTTAGTCTCTCAAGTAACCACTTTTAGGACTGAAACTTTTATAACAGTAGTCCTCCCTACTGCATAATTTACCAGAAGATTCTGTTGAATATTGTACTTCTCTGTTTTTTTTTATGAGCTTTATTTATCATTTCAGATTTAGAAACATTAATTTGATTGCAGACCTTAAGACAGGAAGCCACCCTAATCAATAAATATCATGACTTGGATCTGTTAATGCTACTACTGACTTACTGGGTCCAGCATCTCAGTGGTTTTCAAAATCAGCTGCACATCAGCATCATTGTGAACTTCTGAATATCTGAAGACATAGGTCTGACCCAGACAGTTAAATTAGAATATCTGTTTTGGGGATCCAGGCATTGGTTTGTTTGTTTTTAGACAACTCTCCAAATGATTCCAGTGTTTTTCCAAGTTTGAGAAACACTTCCACATCTGAATATTTTCTTGTGCTTATGCTTTTTTCTACAAACACCCATGAGAAAGAGAGAAGTATCTGGCCAATATTAGAAAGAACCGTCATTTAAATGGTGTCTCCATACCTTCTTCCCCATTTCTTTTCCTAAACTTTTTCCTAAACTTTTTCCTAAAAATAGTGAAGATTCTGGAGACTACATGAGCATTGAATATTTTTCCATCTCCTTGTGTCTGCCTCAGTTTCTTTCAGAAGTGTTCTGTTGTTTTTAGGGTATAGATCCTTTACCTCTTTGGTTAGGTTTATTCCTAGATATCTTATGGTTTTGGGTGCAATTGTAAATGGGATTGACTCCTCAATTTCTCTTTTTTCAGTCTCATTGCTAGTGTATAGAAATGCCACTGATTTCTGGGAAAATTGGATAGCCACGTGCCGAAGAATGAAACTGGACCATTCTCTTACACCATACACAAAGATAAACTCAAAATGGATGAAAGATCTAAATGTGAGACAAGATTCCATCAAAATCCTAGAGGAGAACACAGGCAACACCCTTTTTGAACTTAGCCACAGCAACTTCTTGCAAGATACACCTATGAAGGCAAGGGAAACAAAAGCAAAATGAACTTTTGGGACTTAAGATAAAAAGCTTCTGCACAGCAAAAGAAACAGTCAACAAAACTAAAGACAACCTACAGAAGGGAGAAGATATTTGCAAATGACCTATCAGATAAAGGGCTAGTATCCAAGACCTATAAAGAACTTATTAAACTCAACAGTAAAGAAACAAACAATCCAATCATGAAATGGGCAAAAGACATGAACAGAAATTTCGCCAAAGAAGACATACACATGGCCAACAAGCACATGAGAAAATGCTCCGCATCACTTGCCATCAGGGAAATACTAATGAATGCAATGAAATACCACCTCACACCAGTGAGAATGGTGAAAATTAAGACAGGAAACCACAAATGTTGGAGAGGATGTGGAGAAAGGGGAACCCTTTTGCACTGTTGGTGGGTATGTGAACTGGTGCAGCCACTCTGGAAAACTGTGTGGAGCCTCCTCAAAGAGTTAAAAATAGACCTGCCCTACGACCCAGCAATTGCACTGCTGGGGATTTACCCCAAGGAGACAGATGCAGTGAAACGCCAGGACACCTGCACCCCGATGTTTCTAGCAGCAATGTCCACAATAGCCAAAGTGTGGAAGGAGCCTCGGTGTCCATCGAAAGATGAATGGATAGAGAAGATGTGGCCTATGTATACTATGGAATATTCCTCAGACATTAGAAACGACAAATACCCACCATTTGCTTCGATGTGGATGGAACTGGAGGGAATTATGCTGAGTGAAATAAGTCAAGCGGAGAAGGACAAACATTATATGGTCTCATTCATTTGGGGAATACAAAAAATAGTGAAAGGGAGTAAAGGGGAAAGGAGAGAAAATGATGGGAAAAATTAGAGAGGGAGACAGAACATGAGAGACTCCTAACTCTGGGAAACAAACAAGGGGTAGTGGAAGGAGATGGGGGGGGGGGGTGTCTGGGTGATGGGCACTGAGGTGGGCACTTGACAGGATGAGCACTGGGTGTTATTCTATATGTTGGCAAATCGAACTCCAATAAAAAAATATACAACAAAGACAAACATTCAAAAGTGAAAATTATTTTAATTTTTAAATCTTGAAATAGAAAATAGTATTTAAATTACGTCTAATACTCTCACCCTATACATTTGTTTAGAAATGTTAGGATTCCAGCATCCTAGATTTTGGCCAAGTATCAATGTTCAGGTCTGGCTTAGTTTATAGAGAAATGTATGCTTTTTCTTTCTTGGGTGTTAAGACCTGAAAATTCACATTTTTTGGGTCTTGTGTCTCTTTATATCCAATTTGTGATTCTAGCAATTATTGGAAAAAATTCAGATATTTTTACCTGACCTTGAACTATTTTGTGGTATTATATACCTCCTCTCTTGTATTTCTAATGACCATGCTTTTAGTGAAATGGTCCATTTACTATGCCACGCTTCTAAGAGAAATAGTAAAAATTTCCATGTTTTCTTTCTACTCTTTTGTTGCATAATGCCCATTAATGCAGTAGGGCTCAAAATAGCCAGTTAATGGCAGGCAGGGTATAGCCCTATCTTAACAGTAAAGGTATCAACATCAAAAACTCTGTCTGTATTTCACACTCCAGGCAGATTTTAAAAAAGACAATAACAAACAAGCTCAGTGCCACTCACCTTAGAAACCAGTGATATTAATGAAGATAGTCCCTTTTTTGGGATATATTATGAGAGTCTTCTTAAGAGTTTATTGGAACAGGCTGCCCACTTTATTCCATCTCCAGCCTTGACTTTGAACTTTGGCCAGCATCTAAAATGGCAAAGGATGACACATTTTGCCTTCATTTGTATGATTATCGCAGCATTATCTGACAGGTAATTTCTCTCCCATTTTCTGGAGATTTCGTCTTCATTTTTGTAGGTGGAGATCAGCAATGCTCTATCTTCCTAAGCCCATTTTCTAATAGGTGATAATGTCACCATTCTCAGACCATGGAAGGCTGGATCACGGTGTAAACTAAGTTTAAACAGGTCAGAAACCTACACAAGTAGGTAGCTAAGAGATACAGAAGCAGAGATGAATGTTGGCTTTTTCCATATGAAAGATAATATTAGTCTGCGTATTTCTGTGAGATTGCTCAGTCTGGATATTTGTGTTGAAATCCCTAAAATCAAGTCATTCACTGTTTAAGATTTTTTGGCTTTCTGAGACAACTGCTTTCAGTTTCTCCTGATTAGAATTGGCTTGGTTGTACTTTTTACACCTCAAAATATCTTTACTCTGAATTCATTCCTTCTTTCTTTAGTTCAGAATCGAAGAGTCTGTTTTCTTTGTTTTCTTTGTATGTTTCTTCCAAACTATCATCACCTTGCTTCTTTTGGGTATACAGAGATTCATAAAGACCCAATAATTATCCCTTTTGGTTGGGGGTGGCATATGGGTAAGAAAAGCATCCTGTTAGAAAGACAAGGGACCCAAAAGAGATGTGGATTAGTAAGAAGACAAGAAAGAGCCACTGATAAGAACAGAACAACTATTCCTGACTGCTTGATTTAACTACAGGAGTTATTTAATGGGTTAAACTATAGAATTATGTCCCCCAACCATGGTGATGGTACTGTGAGGCCATGACAAGGTTTCGGGGCTCCTGGCACCCTTCATGGAAATATTATGGCATGGTCAAGTACTGATATAAATATTACGAATGCTATATTGTTACAGTAAGGGGAGCAGGAATGGAAGAGATTGGTATGTGAGCACAGAAGGCAGCATTGGGTGTATATGCATCTGTATAGTCTCTGAGAAGACAGGCAGTCTGATGCTCTATACATATTGGAAATCTCAGGGGAATTACAGTGATAAATACAGTTAATTTGATGCATTTTAAAAATGTCTTGAAGTTTTTGTTATTAGGAGATTGGGGAGCTCTATAATCTGGAAAGTGATTATTAAAACTCTATCATATCAGAAGACTTTCTGTGCCTTATACACAATTGGGAATGAGTTGTGGGAGGGGGGTACAAATGTGGTCTTGAGTATCCAAGATCTATAAAGAACTTATTAAACTCAACAGCAAAGAAACAAACAATCCAATCATGAAATGGGCAAAAGACATGAACAGAAATTTCACCAAAGAAGACATACACATGGCCAACAAGTACATGAGAAAATTCTCCGCATCACTTGCCATCGGCGAAATACAAATCAAACCTGCAATGAGATACCACCTCACACCAGTGACAATGGTGAAAATTAACAAACAGGAAACCACAAATGCTGAAGATGTGAAGAAAGGGAACCCTCTTGCACTGTTGGTGGAAATGTGAACTGGAACAGCCGCTCTGGAAAACTGTGTGGAGTTTTAACTCAAAGAGTTAAAAATAGAGCTACCCTATGCCCCAGCAATTGCACTACTGGGGATTTACCCTAAAGGTACAGATGCAGTGAAAATCCAAGACACCCGCACCCCGACGTTTATAGCAGCAATGTCCACAATAGCCAAACTGTGGAAGGAACCTCAGTGTCTGTCGAAAGATGAGTGTATAAAGAAGATGTGGTCTACATATACACTGGAATACTACTCAGCCATTAGAAATGACGAATGAATACCCACCATTTGCTTCGACATGGATGGAACTGGAGGGTATTATGCTGAGTGAAGTAAGTCAATTGGAGGACAATCATCACATGGTTTCAGTCATATGGGGAATATAAAAAATAGTGAAAGGGATTATAGGGGAAAGGAGAGAAAAGGAGTGGGAAAAATTAGGGTGACAAAACATGAGAGACTTCTAACTCTGGGAAACAAACAAGGGGTAGTGGAAGGAGATGTGGGAGGGGGGATGGGGTGACTGGGTGATGGGCACTGAGGGGGGCACTTGAAAGGATGAGTACTGGGTGTTATACTATATGTTGCTAATGTATATATATGTATAAAATAGAGCTACCTTATGTGTAGCTATATATATAGTGTGTGTATATATATACACACAAAAATACTATATATATATGTTTGTTTTATATATATATGTGTGTGTGTGTATATATATATATACATATACATACACAAAACAAAAAAACAAATGTGGTCTTGACATTATTTATTTGGTAGGTTTTTCCCACCACCAGAAGTCCTCGTATGACCCTTAATTACCTTGAATCCTAGTATCCTAGACAGTTTAAGGATATAAGGGAGGAAGGATCATTCTGTAGGCAACTAAAGGTCTTCCCTGCCTGTAGAACACCCCTAGGCTGTCTGTAGACAGGCATGAGGTCAAGACTGATTATTTCTAACCAAAGAATCAGCATGCTATTTCAAAAATACTTGGCTTAAATGAGTTAGGGGACTTAAACTCTAGGGTTGATGTGACCTTACATCCTTAGACAAGTTACTTCTGTCCTCTCTGACATAATTTTCTTGGAACACAAAACAAATGACTTAGATAAAGTCATTTAAAAGCCTTTCCACAGGGGAATCCCTGGGTGGCTCAGAGGTTTAGCACCTGCCTTTGGCCCAGGGTGTGATCTTGGAGTCCCGGGATCGAGTCCCATATCAGGCTCCCTGCATGGAGCTTGCTTCTCCCTCTGCCTGTGTCTCTGCCTCTCTCTCTCTCTGTCTCTTGTGAATAAATAAATAAAATCTAATAAATAAATAAATAAATAAATAAATAAATAAATAAATAAATAAAAGCCTTTCCACTTTACTATTCTGAGATTATCATTCAAAAACAAGGTTGGAGGATATTGCCTTTTTGTTCCTATAGGTTTTTTGTTGTTGTTGTTATTATTGTTTTAAATTCTAAGTCTGTTCCTTATCAGATACATCCTAAAGTGATGTTTTCATTAACACTCCTTTTAAATAATTTGAATGGTTACTTGTAAGCCACAACTAATATCCCTGGGAGTGTGGTGGCTGGTGGGCCTATGCTGGGGATACTATGTCTTTATTCTTCAACCAGAAAGACATCATAATGGTCTTTATCCTAATGGATCTGGGTGGACTGCTTAATGTTTGCTCACATCTTGCTTGGAGGCCTCTGAGTCACCAAGGCTTATCTCACTAGTTACTTTATCTCAAGGGTCCCTATGGTATCCCCAAGCTGCCAAGGAAGTGTTACCTTACCCTTTGGTATCTTTCCCTTTTCAACTGATAGAGCATGCTACCTAGGTTTTAATACACAGTTTAGATAGAGCAAGCTCAGGTTATAACTTGCTCTGCCGTTGTTGTGATGCGATTATGATGAAGACTGCCCCAGTAACATGGGCTCCTGAGTTCCTAGAAGGCAAAATGCTGATGAAGACTCTGCTTTCACATGTAGCTGTTACTACTACCAGTTTTTGTCAGGATAAAATGCCCAGGCACATCGAAGTAGGCTTGAGAAACTTTTGCTTTAAATATCTTGTCTCTCATAATATCCTTATTATACTTGTAAGATCTTCCTTAAGAAGCCTTCAAAGAATAGAAAAAGCAAGAAATGAAAAAGACATACTTGGAGAGATAATAAGAGGAGATATCTCAGTAGAAAGAGGGAGATTAGTGTGGCGATCCACTGCCAGCTGACCTGCATCCAGCAGTCAGCCCCTGGACCAGTTTCTTCTTAGACTAATATTGGTGTTATTATACAGTAAGACTGCAATGGCTATTTGAAGACAGGCAATGGATAGTTTAACTTACTTCAGTGCTCTGTTTGATGATTGCCTAAAGGACTCACTGACTTGCTCCTATTGGGTACACTTAACAATGAAATGGTAAATCTTGTGTCTGGATTTGCATCTTATTGTGGGTCGTTGGTCTATATTTGTGTTAATTTAGCACAGGACCACTTCTAAAGCCTGATTTGGTCACATTTTTCCACTCTGTTGTTGACTGTCAAGCTTCAGATGAGATAATGGAATCTGAAAGTACCATGGTGAGAAGGGAAGGATTGTGTATGTGGATAGATAGATAAATAGATAGAGAGGGAAGAAGAGAGAGGGAGGAAGACTGGGCAAAAGAAAGGGAGCTCCACACTCAATCACACAGCAGTCTCTGTGATAAACTGCTGCTAACAAGCATGAGTGTGTCCTCCATTTCCATATAAATGTAGAATTTGACATTGTCCAGGGGTCAGTGATGAAAACGATTCATTAAAATTCCAGGAGAATAGTAATCTTTTATCTCAGAATCTCTTGGTTGCAAACGTTCTCCTTTTATTCAGTTTTGTCTTTCTTCTATTCCTTTGTCATTTGTTAAATTGTGTATATAGGGCCCTGAAAAGCCACATCCACTAGGCTACCCCTGTGTTGTAAGAGGAATGAGATAGAAGTGGCAGTGTATACTGTTCTAAGCAGAAAGTACATTGTTTTTAAGAACGTGAAAGGCAAAAAGGAAACATGCAACCTAAAATTTGGCTCATGAATCATTTCTTTTCTTCTGAGTAATCTGAGTAAAGAGGCTGCAAGTTTGGTTAGAACTGCTTCTCACATAGCCTAGCCATAGACTCAATCTACCTAGCTTTGGCATAGCAAGGTGCCTTCCTCTGACAAGGGAATTCATGTGCTCTGTACTAAAGTATGGCTATTGTGAGTACATATAATATCCTATATTCCTTGGGGAAATGTGCTAGTCCACAGTACCATATCTCATGGCCTGCCACGAGGGGGTAGGAGTATAGAATTTAATCTTTGAAAGCACAATAATGTACTTAAAGTTTGGTGAATAGCTATATGAAGTTAGTTGTTTATGAATTTGAGAAATGAAGAACCTCTTGAGACATTAAGTGCATGGACGTTGTTTCATGTAATAAAGATCTCTAAAAGGTTTAGTGTGGATTACAGAATTTTGAGTTGCAAACATACAGAAATGTTAGACAAAGGGAGAATGAGTCAAGGTCACTGAGGCAGGTAGAACAAGTGTAAGAAGGAGCCAAGGCCATTAATGAAATATTGATCTTTTGTTTAAAGGAGGAGTTATCTCCTGATAAAGGATAACACCTTTGAGAATGCTCAGGGCAGGAACTCTAGGTAGGAGCGTTTCTTGTAAAGAAGGGAAGTGGGGTCAAGGTTAGTAGTTGTGAGGTTTAGGTCAGAGAGGATGGATAGTAGTGTGAATTATTTTTCAATTCATCATGCTGGACTCCTAGTGGAATATCTTAATCTGAAATCTATGTGTTTAGTTCTGGAAAGTTGTTTGCTTGTAATATCTATATCTTGTACTCTCTGAAATTTCTGGTGGATATGTACTCAATTTTCTCTATTGATACACTAATATTTTTATTGATATTGTTGTTTTGTTATTGTTCTAGAAGTTGTCTCAATTTTATTTTCCAAACTTCCTATTGAGAATTTTTCAGATGTCATTATTTTTTCTATACTTTTTAAAATGAAGATATATTTTACACCTGTTTTAGTTTCATAAGAAAACTGGGGGAGAAGGTACAAAAATTTCCCATAAACTCGCAAACATGCATAGCCTCTCTCATTAGCAATATCCCCCACCAGAGTAGTACATTCACTTTAATTGATGAACTTGATTATGACATCATTATCACCCAAAGTCTACAGTTTTTATTAGGGTTAGCTCTTGGTGTTGTGCAGTTTATGGTTTGGATGAATGTATAATGACATATAGCCATCATATGGTATCATACCGAGTACTTTCACCATCCTAAATATCTGTGTGCTAGCTATTCATCGGTTTCCTACGCACAAAACCCCTCTTTAAGTTTTGTTGTGCCTTTCAATTATTTCCTGTCTGGAATATCTTCTTCCATCTATTGGTATTCATCTTCATTATTTTGGAGTTTCCCTCTGCTCTACCTTTTGTCTGTTTTAGTAAGCCCCCTTTATTCAATTTATTTGATTCTGTCTCTGCCTTCCATGTTAGAGGCTGTCCTTAAATATGTGCTAATCCTTGTTAGTCTCTAAATATGTCTTAGAGACTTACTTATTAACATATCTATTGTTAAACATCAGAAAATAAAGTTCTTGTCCCTTTATATATTATGGTTTTCTATCTAGATATATGCTATATAATAAATATATGCCTAATATGTTATACAAAATGTATTTTATTTATATTATTTTGTATATCACATAACATAGAAGTATAGATATATTATTTTTGTATTGCTGCAGAACAAATTGACATTAGTTAATGGTTTAAAAAACATCCACTTATTAGTTCACGGGTCTGTGATCAGAAATATGAGTGAGTTTGGCTGGAGTCTCTGCTTAGGGTCTTACAGTGCCAAAATTATGGTCTTGGCTAGCCTAAGCTTTTCTCTGGAGACTTTGGAGAAGAGTTTGCTTCCAAGTTTATTCTGGTTGTTGGCAAAATTCAGTTCAATGCAATTGTAGGCCTCAGGTCCCTGATCCCATCATTTTAATAGTAGCAATGGCATGTCACATCCTTTTCCTGCGCTTTCTGGCTTCCTTTTTTGCTACCATCTAGAGGAAGCACTCTACTTTTAAAGATCTCATGTGACTTCTCTGGACCAAATCTAGATAATCTTCTTTTCATCATATAACAGTCATACGATTGATTTCATATTCTTGGGTTCCATCCACACAGTTCCATATACTCCCCTTACTCCAGTAGCAAGGGTCATTGAGCTTATTCTTAGAATTTTATCTACTACATCTATCAAGATAAGTGAAGTACAATCATTTGTGCTGCTTAAAATGGGAAGGGGACATCAGAGAGCAAGAGCTCCCTAATCAGACTCTTGTACAGTCCTCCTTATCACTCCCACCTTTTATGAATACTTATAGTGGTGACTGCTTCCTCTGATTCCTGACTCCTTCCTGTGTTCTGCAACCTGGATCAGCAACAGCCACGTAGGGTGCAGATGTTTTTGCTATGCTAAATTAGTGATTTGGGTGCCTTCCATCTTCTGAAGATGTGTTGACATCTCTTGTCTGCAGTTCATCTCCTCCATTATTGTTATTGTATGTTTCTACCATCTTATTGCTTTACTATCTTTAAACTTTGTTAATGTTTGTCCAACAAATCTTCTGGATTAGCAGTCCCTTGTATAAAACATGCAATTCAATAGTAACACAAAACAGGACTGAACTGGGTAAAAAATGATATGAAATCAGAGATGCAAAGTTTCTGATTCTTTTTGTAATGTTGCTACTCTTCTCACCAGTTCATGGGTTTTCCTTTGAGGAGACAGTTTTTCTTAAAACATGAAAACATTTTATCTAGACAGTGAAATATTTATTGAGTCATTGAAGTGATTTTTAACAATATATCAAGAATCTAGATAACATCTGGAAGTTTTGGCTTTTTTCAATGTGGGTAGTGTTCTGTCAGTATTTTTTAAATCCTTGTTTAAAACTAATTTTTTCTTAAATTTAAAATATTGTTTTTAGTTGGTAGCATAAAATATTAAATAAATATGAAGCCTTAAAGGCATTCATGGCCTTGCTACTGTATTGTTTTATTGGATGTACTTTTTATTGTCCCTCAAGTTTTTTCAAATACTTTACACATTTTCTCAAATGATTTCTTAAGGCTGAAGCAGTACTTGATATGTGCGTCTGGTTAATACAAACCAGAAGCAGCAGAAGTGTACTTTCCCTTCCTCCTCTTTAGCAAAACAATTTGATTTAAATCTGAAATGGCACTTTGAAGAACTTTCTTATTAAAGTATAGTCTTATTTCTTCTAATTTAGGGAGAGTCCAAGCTATTGTTTGGTTAATACAGCAGTTCAAACTGAATATAGTAGGAATGTACCTTAACATGATAAAGACCGTATATAAAAACAGCTAATATCATCCTCAAAGGTAAAAAGCTGAAAACTTCTTCTCTAAGATCAGGAACAAGACAAAGATGCCCACATAGGCCACTTTATTCAAACTCCTGGAAGTCCTAGCCATAGTAGTCAGAAAAGAAAAAAAAAATAAGAAGAATCTAAATCAGAAAAGAAGAAGTAATGTTGTCTCTATTTGTAGATGACATGATATTAGAGGTAGGAAACCCTAAAGACTGCACCAAAAAAACTGTTAAAAATATTAAACAAATTCAGTTAAGTTGTAGGATACAAAATAAATACACAATGAATGGTTAGAAAGAGAAATTAAGAAAAAAATCCCACTTTTTAATGGCACCAAAAAGAATAAAATACTTAGGGCAAATTTAACCAAGGTGAAAGATCTATCTACTGAAAACTAGAAAACATTGATGAAAGAAACTGAAGACACAAATAAATGGAAAGATATTCCATGCTCATGGAATGGATGAACTAATATTTTGAAACTATTCATACTATACAATGCAATCTACAGATTCAATGAAATATCTATCAAAATTCCAACAGCATTTTTCACAGAAATAGAAAAAACAACCCTAAAATTTGTATGGAACTGCAAAAAAAAAAAAAAAAAAACCAAAAAACCTAATAACCAAAGCAATCTTGAGAAAGAAGAACAAAGTTGGAGGCATCACACCTCTTGATTTCAAACTATATTACCAAGGTATAGTAATCAAAACAGTATGTTATTGACATAAACACACACAGATCAAAAAACATGATGGAGAGCCAAGAAATAAACCTATGCATACATGGCCAATTAACTCACAACAAAGGAGTCAAGAATATACAATAGGGGAAGGACAGTCTCTTCACCATTTATGGTCTTGGGAAAACTGAATAGCCACATGCAAAAGAATAAAATTGGGCCCTTATACTATACACATAAATAAACTCAGAATGGATTAAATACTTGAACATGAGACTCCTAGAAGAATATATAGGAGTAAGTTTTTTGACATTAATCTTGGCAATGAGTTTTTCAATCTGACTCCAAAAGCAAAGGCAATGAAAGCAAAAATAAAGAAATGGGAGTTTATCAAACTGAAAAGTTTTTGCACAGCAAAGGAAACCATCAACAAGATGAAGGCAAACTATAGAAAAGGAGAAAATACTTATAATTCATGTATCTATAAGGAGTTGATATCCAAAATATTTAACAATTTCATACAACTCAATGGCAAAGAGCTAAAACAACTCCCCCCGCAACAGTCTAAGTAAGAAATGGGCAGAGGAACTGAACAGACCTTTTTTTCAGAGAAGACATACAGATGGCCAACAGGTATATGAAAAGATGATCCACATCACTAATCATCAGGGAGCTACAAATCAAAACCACATGAGATACAACCTCATGCTTGTTTGAACGACTGTCATAAAAAAGACAAATGATAATAAGCATTGGCAAGGATGTAAAGAAAAGGGAACCCTGTATACTGTTGGTGGGAATGTAAGTTGGCACAGCCACTGTGGAAAAACAGTATGGAGATTCCTCAGAAAGCTAAACATAGAACTAGTATATGATCCAGCAATTCCACTTCTGGGTATATATCCAGAAGAATTGAAAATAAAATCTCTAAGAGATATCCTATGTTCATTGCAACATTTTTTTTACAATAGCCACACATAGAAACAACCTAAGTGTCAGTCTAAAGGGATAAAAAAAATATAGTACATATATACAATGGAATATTATTCAGCCATGAGAAAGAAGAAAGTCCTTGCATTTGCAAAATCATGGATGGAGTTGGAGGACATTATGCTAAATGAAGTAAGCCAGATGGAGAAAGCCAAATACTGCATGTGTTATAATTTATGTATGGAATTTAAAAAACCAGAATGAACAAAGACATGAAAAAATAGAAACAGACTTAAAGATATAGGAAATAAACTACTGGTTACCAGAGGTGGAATGGTTGGAGGATGAGCAAAATAAGTAAAAGGGATTAAGAGGGACAGACTTCCAGTTATAAAACAAGTAAGTCATAGGGTTGGAAAGTACAGAATAGGGAATATAGTCAATAATATTGTAATAATTTTGTATGGTGATAAATGGTAATTATTATGAGGATCATTTCATAATGTATACAAATATTGAATCATTATGATTTACACCTGAAACTAATAAGATATGTATGTCAATTATACTTCAATAAAAAGAGCTCATTTCTTAAAAAAACAAACAAACAAACCATCAGGCTGACTTAATATTTCCTTTCTCCCCTCCATAGCAGGAACTTATTTTCTCTTCTCTTCAAGTTGTAGTCAGGAGAATGAAAATATAAGGGGTTGAGAAAGGATTTCTTTGAAGAGTATTTTCTTATGTTTCTCTTTTTCTATCATTGATGGGGAATGAAGTGCTGTGTTTTATTTCAATCTATTCTATTAGTCTGAGTTGACAAACCCAACATATCAGTGTGTTGATACAACAAAGTTTATTTTCCGCTCACATAGAATTCCATGCATACATGTCTGATCATTGTATTCTCAAGGCAGGGATGCAGGAGGATGCTATCCTCATGGTTCCATCATAACTAGCACATGACCTCAAAGGTTTTTCTGAAAGAGGAAGAGAGATTATAGAGGACCATAAGTGGCTTCGTAAAGGCCCAACCTAGAAGTAGCTTACACCTCTTTCACCCACATTTTATGGGCCAGAATTCAATCATATGGCCCACCTAAACTCCAGACAGTGGAGTCTGAAACATGTTTGGCTATTTACTCAGAAGGAAAATGAAATAGTTTGGTGAACATGGAGCCTTTAACATGTCAAAATCTGTCCATATGTTCACTGATTTTCCATCTCACTGCTTTTCCTGCCATGGAACACACTTGCTTTCCCAGGAAGACAACCCCATATCCCATCCATTTCTAGCATCCAGAATAAAGTGCAGCATTCTTGGGTGGTATGTAGTCTTTTCCTTCAGTTCTGAATGTGATTCCTCATGGTGTCACCTCAGAACTAAAAGTGTAGATTATATTATCCTTGGCCTCCACTAAACAATGATGGACTTGGGACAAGATGACTCCAGTAAACACACTAATTTGCAAGATGAGAAATGAGAAGTATGTAACAGTTAGTGGTCTTAGCAAAACTAAAATGCTACCTGGCAGCTATCACAAAGGCCCTCTAGTTTGGGACTGAGAAGTTCCTTTCATTTGACTAGGCTAACACTCTCTAGAAGAATGGTTTTGTTTATTGTTCTCTGGAGCCTTTAACTCTACCTTCTAGTTGGTTCTTGCCTGCCTTTCATTCTCCTTTGGAGTTGGAGTGTATGCCTCTTTCAGGGACTGCATCACTCTGGCCACCTGCTTGTAGGACAGAACTTTGGAGGGCTGGAGTTATTTGCAGTTTAAATAATCAAAACTTTCTGGGGATCCCTGGGTGGCTCAGTGGTTTAGCACCTGCCTTCAGCCCAGGGCGTGATCCTGGGGTCCCGGGATCGAGTTCCATGTCGGGCTCCCTGCATGGAGCCTGCTTCTCCCTCTGCCTGTGTCTCTGCCTCTCTCTCTCTGTGTCTCTCATAAATAAATAAATGAAATCTTAAAAAAAACAAACAAAAAAACAAAAGCTTTTTAAATTAGACAAATGGTTTCTCTGGCAATGAAATTTCCTTAAAAACATAGTGGGCTTTGATCTCTCTTTGTAGCCAGTTACATATGTTAATCAACACACTCAAAATTCTTTCAAAGACAGTTTTTGTTGCCTTTCGCTCCTGTCTCTCTCTCAACTAAATGGCAGCTGTCTTGAGGCTATCTAAAATAATGTGTGGGAAGATCTTACTGTTAATCTGGTGTTACCATTAGATTGAATCACTCCATTCTACTAAAAAGTCTCAATGAGACCTTTTCACTCAAAGCGTTTTAAAAATACCTCTTATTGTTTGAGGCCTAGAATTAGATTTTTCAGTCATGCAAGGATTTAAATTTCTGGACTATTTCCTTTCTTCTTTCAAAGAACTCATTTCACAGGGCTTATCTTTTTCATGAATTATTTGCCATACAAAACCAATACTAACCAGTGTACACTTATAATTTTCTTTTGTTCATCCTTTTGCTCTCAGGCAATATGTTCAGTAGGCACATAGTATGCCTTCAAAGGTATGGTAAGCATACCTTTTTTTTTTTTTTTTGCAATGATTCAAATGTGTTTATTGAGCAGAAGAAGCTAATCTTAAATAGTTACATACTATATGATTCTATTTATATGATACTCTGGAAAAGGCAAAACTAAAAGGGAAAGAGAACAGACCAGTGATTGTTAAGTGATAGAAGTAGACAGAGGGTCTGACTAGAGATGGGGAGCATGAGGGAATTCTTGGGATATTAGAATTGTTCTATATACTGTTAATGGTTGTTACAAGAATTCATGCATGTCTTAAAACTCATAGTACTGAGGCTTCTGGGTGGCCTGGTTGGCTAAGCATCTGGCTTCGGTTCAGGTCACAATCTCAGGGTCCTGGGATCGAGCCCTGAGCTGGCCTCCCTTCTCAGTCGGGAGTCTGCTTCTCCCTCTCCTCTTGCCTCTCCCCTCCACTCATTCTCTATTGTGCTTGCTCTCCCTAAAAACGAAAACAAAAACAAAAACCATAGTACTATGCATGCACATATATTTTTACTGTATATAAATTTAAAAGTAATTTTTTAAAAATTGAAGTATAATCAGCAGTTTTATATTAGTTACAGGTATATAATATAATGATTCAACAATTCTATACATTACTCAGTACTCATCACAATAGGTGTGTACTCTCAATTCCCTTCACCTATTTCACATATGCTGGTAACCAGGAGTTTGTTTTCTGTATTTAAGAGTCTGTTTTTTTGTTTGTCTCTTTTTTCTTAAATTTGTATATGAGTGAAATCATATGCCATTTGTCTTTTTCTATCTGACTTCTTTCACTTAGCATTATATTCTCTAACTCCATCCATGTTGTTTCAAATGGCAATATTTCATTCTTCTTTATAGCTGAGTAATAGTCCATTATATATTATATATATTATATTATATATATTTTATTATATATTATATATATATCACACATCTTCTTTATCCATCCTTCTATTGATGAACACTTGGGTTGCTTCCATATTTGGCTATTGTAAATAAAGTGGCAATAGACATAGGGGTGCATATTTTTTTTCATATTACTGTTTTTGCTTTCTTTGGGTAAATAGCAGTAGTAGAATTACTGAATCATAGGGTCCTCCTGTTTTTAAGTTTTTGAAGAAACTCCATAGTGTTTTACACAGTGTTTGCACCAGTTTGCATTCCCACCAACAGTACACAAGGATTCCTTTTTTTCCACATCTTTGCTGACACTCGTTGTTTCCTGTGTTGTTGATTTTAGCCATTCTGACAGATGTGAGGTGATATCTCATTATGGTTTTGCTTTGCATTTCCCTCTGATTAGTGAAGTTGAACATCTTCTCATGTATCTGTTGGCCATTTGTACATCTTCTTTGGAAAAATATCTATTTAGGTCTTCTGCCCATGTTTTCATTGGTTATTTTATTCTTTTGGTGTTGAGTTGTGTAAGTTCCTTATGTATTTTGGATATTAACCCCTTATCATATGTATCATTTCCAAATGTCTTCTCTCATTCAGTAGGTTTGGTAAGCAACATTTTTTTTTTTTTTACCAACTCTTTGGTCACTTCATAACATAAATAATCACTTTTATATCTGTTTTCAGTATCAGTTGTATTGTTTGCCTGTTACATGACTAACAAGCCAACATCATGTATTTTAGGTTTTTCTCACAGCATCATTCCACTTCTGGATATAGATCTGTATTCATTTGAGTAGATCATATGGTCTAAATAGCATAATATTTTTTACACATATAGAATCTAGTTTATATGTTCATAATGGACTGGTTAGCCTGGGTGATTCTCCAAGTGATGAGCTGGAAATTCAAGCTTCTTCATTATTCTGTTGCCTATAACAAGTGGCATGCCTATTCAGTGTTGAAAAGGAAGAGAGAATATAAGGGACTGCAGAGGATAGTTTAAGGTCTAGGACTGGAAAATGCAAACATTTCACCCATATCCCACTGTGCAGAACAAGTATCATTTTTTAAAGCAATGCAAGTGAGAAGAGTTTCAAGGGGATTTTGGGGATGGCTTTTATATGTTTTTCCTGGAGTTTGGGCTTGAGGCAACAGAACAAAGAAGAAAGAGAGGTGAGCATCTACTCATAGTGGAGTAGGGTTTTGGATGTTTTCTTGTGGATTTGAAGCACTTGTAAATGGGAACTGCTTGGGATCATTTTAAGTAGGATCCTTCCTGGGAGGACTACATGGAGAGCAGAAAGCCAGCCCAACACAAAGAATCTGGGGTTGACCACACAAAACTGGTGGCTAAGACTGTCAATTTTAGGCAACCGCTGGAGGGGAAAAATTGCCAAAGCAGTCAAGGGAGCTTTTTTCAGGAAACTCTAGCAAGGAGGAACTCTAGGGGGAAAAAAAAGTGCCACCAAAGGAAAAGCCAGTGATCGTCCATCTGACATGTCCAGAGGGAACAAACAACAGATTGCAATTGTGCTCACCACTTTGTAAACTGCAAAATGCTTTAGAAGTGTAAGCTATTTTATGATGCTAATTTTTGGATGTGTTTGGACACGTAGCAGTGCTGCTATGAATCTTTTTCACTTGGGATCTTATATATCTTTTTCTTTGACTTGGAATAACCTAGATAGGTCGTGTATGGCACATGGGTAGCAAAGCATATTTAGAATTGTAGACAAGTTCAGAAACAATTTACCATCTGCCAACACTTTTTAAACAAAAGGCATTCTACTCAATAGCACTCCTACCTTTGCCAATGTGTTCTGTATAACTAGACTACGAAAGTCATTGGCTTACATCCATGTATACTTGTAAGCTTGTCTATTACCAAAACTTCATATGACAACAACCTAGTAAATAAATAAGAGAACAGTGTCATGGAGAATTAGAATGAGAAGACAGGATAAGTAGAGATCCTGCAATATAGAAGTAGAGGAAAAAAGAAATTTTAGAAAGAAAGACAGTGGAAATAGAAGCAACACAAAAATAAACCATTTCATCACAAAATTTGATCTCTTGTGAACACATTAGCTAGAATTATAATCAACTAAATATTGGATGAACAGTGGTTTTTCTTTGAATTTTGAAGTGTTTTTTGAGGGGAATTATTTGAGATTCCAAGATTTTTAACTGGTATGGCTCCTACAGGTTACCTTTAAAACTCATATGATTCCTTTGTTAAGAGTGAAAGTGCTCAGGACCTGTCAGGTGTCATATACCCTTGAATTTAAGAGGAAAACAACTCTAATAAAATATCCCAACATTGTGGAGAAAACTGGACATGATTTTAGTCCATGATTCTTGGAGAAGCCTAAATTCAAAATCCAGAAAATTTCTTCTCTTCTCCCATCCTGTCTCTTCTTCCTTCAGGCAACAGTTTGATATTTGCTTACCTTAAACTAAATACCAATTAAAATAAAGGCGGTATTTATCACAACTGTACTTATATTGATTGTGTAATGGGCTGAGACTTTGGGGATGTTAGGATTGGGTGATGCATTTTGATTATGAATCTTGGAGACCAGAGAGTAAACTGTGGTTGGCCGAATCACGCCCCTGATGTCTAAGTCCTAATCCCTGGAAACTGTGCATAAGTCACATTACACAGCCTGAGGAGCTCATGCTAGAGGTTGGGCAATAGGATTTTGCAACAAGAGAACTCTCATTCACTTTCTTAGCAGTGAATTTCATTTTCAGTTTTCAAATCCTTTATTTCCCTAATTCCTGTTCATAATTACAATCTCTTGAAGCTTTTGGTCAGCCCTAGATGCTGCCCTCTGAAACAGAAAGCTCTGGGGCTCTGGACTATATTCTAAATCCTTTAACTTGGAATGTGACTCCTGTGTCAGTAACATGAGCATCATACTGCTGCTAGTGTAAAATGAAGAATCTCAGGTCTTAACACAAAGACATCAGATTTGTGTGCATGTTAAAGTTTGAGAAGCAGTGCTTTAGGCAATATTTCCTGGGTCACAGAAATCTTGGGAGATTGTCTTCAGCTCGCTGATACTGTTGATGCTATGTGTCATAGCTGTGGTGGTTGTGATAGTGGTGATGATGGTTGTACTGGTGGTGTCTGTGGTAGTGGTGGTGGTTGTGATGATGGTTGTGATGGTGTGGAGAGTTTTGAAGTAGTTATGTAGAACAAATGTCTATAGGGAGAAATAACTTTCTCTAATATGGCAGACATCCACTGGCCTTGCCTACCTTTCTAAATCTAGCACACAGTCCTTGGTCTACCCAAATATTTATTTAATGGAAAGAAGTTAACAAAAGGACAATCAGCCAAAATTTCTGGCAACCATATTTGTCCTGTACTTCTTTTCCAAGAAGAAATGAAAAATCTATTTCTATAATTTCCACATAAACCCATCCAACCAACTATCTATCCATCTATCCATTTACACATTCATCTACCTATGGACTTCATTAATTCGCGTATTCAGCAAACATTTATTGAGAATTTCCTAATGTTTTAGATTCTGGGGAATTAATAATGAAAAGGACACAGTCCTGCCTTAGGTCTTGTTACAGGGACCTGTAGACAATTATAATGAAGTGTAAATATTCATTGACAGATATGTAAGTAGTATTATAGTGTCATTGAGGAGAAGGTAATAAAAACTGGGTTTTAAGGGCTGGAAGTGAAGGATCTGAAGGGTAAGTAGACTTTTATTAGGCAGCATAAGGGAGACAATGGCATTTTAGGGGGGGTAGGAAATCCTGAGTTTTTTTTTTTTCAAGTGTTCAGATAAGTTTTGATGTTCTTAGCCTCATAATGTCTGATTGTCATGTTTGGGGTATGAAGTGTGAGATATGACACATGGAGTCAGGCCAAGAGGAAGCAACTATACTTTTGCTCTGTGTACCTAAGTTCCATTAATTTTCTAAAAACTAAGAAATATTTACTACCCTTCTATTCTCTCCAAAAAAAAAAAAAAAAAACAACCCAGAAATGTGCCAATGTATTGATGACAAGTGAAGTCTCCTTCATCAACGTGGCTTTCATATGTGTTCTAAGAAATTTTTGCCAGGAAGAAAAGGATAAAACTAATAAATACATTTACTGTGTGCTTTGGGAAATTCCTGAAAACCAATTTGTCTTAGCAAATATTTTACTCATCTGGGTAAATAGTCCATGCACAGGATACTAGATTGCTCGCCTGAGCAAATAACTCACTGAACAAACAACTGTTTACATAGAAAGGCTCATTTCAAGAACCTCACCTCACTGTGTTCACCAGTCATGAAATATTGCATCATGAATTTAGCCCAATCCCAGTCAGAGTACAACATTGAAAGATCTTCTTCCTTAAACCATGTGAATGCAGATCCCCACATCCTAGAAATAGCTGCTCCTGACTGGAGCTTTCTGAGACTGTACTGAGTAAAGGTGTGCTCGTGTACTATAACAGGTTTAATCAACTTAGCTTTGCTTGGTAAATATGTGACTTGGTGAAGCTTAGGGAGCGGTTTTGGGACATCTGGCACTTAAAATGTCTGAGAATAGAGGATCATAAAGAAAATTCTAAGCTTATCCTACAGGTCACATGCAGTTATAGGTTGGAACAGAGTTGGGAGTGGGCAAATCATATCTGGATAAATTAGGTTAAGCCTGTTTTAATGAGGACAATATAAATATAGATGCTAATTATTTTTCTTGGAAATAAAAGATGTCTCAGATATTTATGACAGAATGCCTAACAGCAAATAACTGAAAGTCCACAGGGTTTCTAAAAAAAAAAAAAAAAAAAAAAAAAAATGGTGTAGCTCTTTATTTTTCACTTTATTTGCAAACCAGATGAGTAAATTATTTTTCCAGCTTACCTATATTGTTTGTGGTTTATACAATGTAATAAATGTTTATTGTGAATATTGCCAAAAAGAACCTAAGGAGTTAAGAAGGGTTCATCAAAAAGTGTCAAGATTTTCATTAAAAAAATATATATATGCAACTTGAGGTTAGGCTGTTAATATCATTAAGCTTTGAAAAGAGCCATTTCCATTTCTGGCCTGACTGAGAAACATGAAATACAATCGCTTTTGGTGTTGCTGAACATATTTTATTTGTTTCCTTTATTTGAACTGGCAGTATCAACAAGTTGCACTGAATTGGTTGCTGCACAAAACAATTCATTCATTACAAAAGGAGGCAGCATGGAGGAACTAATGGAGGGACACATCACATATTTTTTTCTAGTCTAGTGATATAAGGACTTCTGTTTTCTCCTACATGGACAAAATTCTAACCTTTTTTTTTTTTTAAATAACATGAAAACAGAGATGTTTTTGATATGTCCTCATGTTATTGACCTACATATTTGTGAACTGAAGGATGGTTTTCATTAATGTGAACTAACAGTACAATCACTAAGAATGTTATGTTTTCAGACTGTGAACTTAATTCTGGCCCTCATCATTTTTTTTTTAATTTTTATTTACTTATGATAGGCACACAGTGAGAGAGAGGCAGAGACACAGGCAGAGGGAGAAGCAGGCTCCATGCACCGGGAGCCCGACGTGGGATTCGATCCTGAATCTTCAGGATCGCGCCCTGGGCCAAAGGCAGGCGCCAAACCGCTGCGCCACCCAGGGATCCCCTCATCATTTCTTACTTACATCCTTGCCATTGGCTCTTATGGCTCTCACTGTTGTACTTTGCTGCATGCCCCCAGTCAGATAATTCATCTTTTACACTATCTTGAGTGATTTTTGTTTTCTAAAATGCATCTGTTGTGATATCCTCCCTGTTAAGTATCTTTTATTGGCTCCATATATTTTCAGGAAAAAGTTCAAGCCCTTAAGCAATAACTGTACAATCTAATTGGTGTATATACTTCTGATCAGTATGTTTAAGACATAAGTCAAAATTCCTGAAATTAGGGATCCCTGGGTGGCGCAGCGGTTTGGCGTCTACCTTTGGCCCAGGGCGCGATCCTGGAGACCCGGGATCAAATCCCAAGTCGGGCTCCCGGTGCATGGAGCCTGCTTCTCCCTCTGCCTGTGTCTCTGCCTCTCTTTCTCTCTCTCACTGCGTGCCTATCATAAAAAAAAAAAAAAAAAAAAAAAAAAAAAATTCCTGAAATTACCTTCCATGACTTGCCCTCAGACTAAGCTAGATAGTCGCAGGCGTTCCTCCAGCACTCTGTACTCTCTCATGCCATGCATCACATGGCATCACCAATCTTTGGCTACTTCCCTATCTTCCTCAGTAGAATATGAATCTCCAAATTCAGGGACCGTGTCTGCATCTCTATGACCTTGCTCATCACCATGCTCACTGTAGGTGTTCAGTAATAGTCTATTGGATAAATTAAAGGGAACATTTATGCAGGATATTATGGCTGAATTTTGTCCTTCCTCCCTCAAACTCATGTGGAAGTCCTAACCCCAGTACCTCACAATATGACGTATTTAGAGATAGAAGATAGTCTTTAAATTAAAATGAGGTCATTAAGGCTGGACCCTAATCCAACATGACTGATACCTATATAAGAAGAGGATGTTTGGACACACACGCAGAGTGAAACCATGTGAAGGCAGGAAGAAGACATCATCTATAAACGAAGGAGAGAAGCCTCAGAAGAAATCAACCTGCTTTCACACTTCCAGGCTTCAGAACTGTGAGAAAGTAAATTTCTGTTGTTTAAGCCACCCAATCTGGATATCTTTGTTATAGCAGTCCTAGCAAAACAATACATAGTGTCATAGCATTTAATTGTGAATATAGGTGAGAAATTATCTATATGGAACAAGCCAATAGAACATTTAGGCTTAAAAAGACAATTTGCACATATCAGAAATGTGTCAATTCAGTTTATATTGTTCAGTTTAATAGCCCTTATTGAGAAGTATGTATTGAGAAGAGAAGACAGTCTGCTAGAGTTTATATCAGAAGGACTTGAGTTCTTTTGTGTGACTTACTAGCCATGTGGTGTCAGACATATTATTGATCCTATTTTGGAGCCTATGAATGCAAAAGTATCCAAAGTGATAAAGTATCCATTTTTCATCAAAACACTAATGTTTAAGTAAAATATTTAAAATATTTGGTAAGATGTTATTTCATGATCAGACACTACTTTTACACACAATTTGTTCTGCTGAGTGTAAAGATATGTTAGCTATTATCTCTTTCCTGAGGGGTAAAAGGATTTTTAATATTTGTGATAAATATTCCCAAATTGCATCACAGAAATTTTATTCCAAGTTATACTATTACTCATAGCAGATGAGAGTACATGTTGCTCCAAACTAGGTCATATGTCTATTGTGATTTCTATTTATATATATTAAACTTTGCCAATTTTATACATAAAAATACTATCCTTCATGTTAATTCACATTTATTTGATTACCAGTGGGAATGAATTTTTTCTTATTATCTCTGTCTTTTGCGATGCTTTGCTCTTATTATTGCCTGTTTTTAATTTTATGAAAGATATATGTAACATACATATGTAGATATGTGTATGAAAGGACATTGGTACATGTTGCATGTATCATTCTGATTTATAATTTACCTTTTAATTCTGTTCATGGCTATTTAGGTAAACATTTCCATTTTTATGTAGATAAGTCTATCAATCCTTTTCTTTAGTTATATCTATACATCACGAAGGATTTCTACAATTTTTTTTTAGGAGTTTTTTTCACTTTAACAATCCATGTGGAATTTATTCAGTATAAGAAGTGAGGTGGAAATATAACTGTATGTAGTTTCAAATGTGTGGCCATTAGTCCCAATATCATTTATTGCATAGCCATTTCTCTTTGATTAAAAGTGATATTTTCACTCCCATTTCTTTTCTGAGTTCAGTTAGCTCTCACTTCATTTCTTTTAGTTTATTGTCTATTTTTTTAATTTATTTTTTAAAAAATATTTTATTTATTTATTCATGAGAGACACAGAGAGAAAAAGAGAGGCAGAGACACAGGCAGAGGGAGAAGCAGGCTCCATCCAGGGAGCCCGACATGGGAGTCGATCCTGGGTCTTCAGGATCACGCCCTGGGCTGAAGGCTGCGCTAAACCGCTGAGCCACCCGGACTGCCCTATTGTCTATTTTTATTCTTAGTTTTAGTATCTCTGATTTAACATGTTTTTCTTTAATCCTAGAATACTCGTTTGGGATATATAATTAAATTGGGGTGTCATATTTCAGTTATCTTCATGGCTGGTTCTTTGGAGGGAGGAATTTTATCAAGTGCAATGTTTTGGTACTAAAGGGGCCAAGGGCAGACCACCCCAAGGTGGGCCACTTGGCATGAAAATTATTTTGATTGAAAAAGCCAGCCAAACCCAGGAGATTCAGGAAAAGCCCTTTACCTCCCACAACTGCCTAAAAAGAATGTAGATAGAAGTCCTTCTCCAGGAAGAGAGCTGTCACCATGGATAACTACATTATGGTATGAAGTAGGTATGGTGGATAGGGAGGAACCCAGCAAGGCCTGTTTAATCAAAGTCCTCTATGCCCTGTTGTTTCTGAGTGGCCCAGCAAACATTTGTGTACCAAACATTTACTATTTTTCGTTTTTCTCGAGGATTGCATGCTTTCTCTTGGAACTCCCAGACCCCTACTCCCTTCTCCTTGGTTGAGGATGACATATGTACCTCATTTTGCCTGGCTGTTTTTGGAAATTTCCATGTCTGTATTGATTCCCTGTACGTATGACATTAAATTTTATTTCCTTCTGTCTCATGTCATGTCAATTTGATTCTTAGTCCAGCTAGAAGGATCTTGAAGAGCAGAGTAAATCCCTTCTCCCCAACACTTCTGAATTCTGTGTTTTGCTCTCCTAGGAGCACAGTGTGGTGAAGGGTGCTTACTTACATCTCTGCAGTCTGTGGATGGACCAGGGAGTTCAAAATTGTCCTCTCCTCTCAGTTAACCAAGCTCTCTGTTTTCAGTGGCTTGTTCTTTTTGGAAGGAGGTGGAATATTATTGATCCTATTTTATGTTTTCTTTCCTTCTCTTCTCTTTTCTTTCTGTCACTTCATTTCCTTCTCTTGCTTTTCCCCCCCTTTCACCACCCTTATTCCTAAAGACACTTTTCCTTTTTGATCCTTTGGGTCCCACAAACAATCCTCTGAAATGCTGCCCCCTTGAGTCCTGTATATGTTTAAGTCTGTTGCTTGAAGTCAGTGCACTGATCTGCTAGGACTTTTTTGCAGTGTTTTCATACCTAGGATCTGAATGTGATTTCAGGTTCACCTTATGTCCTTTATTCCCCTCATCATGGTTCACAGTCTGTCCAGGCTTCTCTTAGCTATATGCAAGGGTTGTTTGGGGTCTCAGAATAGAAATATCTTAAAAACTCCTGTCTACTTTTCTACTCAAAGATATTTGAGTTTGTGATGTAAAAAAGATAACCACAGGCCCAAAATGGAACCACTTAGGCCAGGTCGCCAAACTGGGGCATAATACCTAAGCTAACAGGCAGTTTCAACCTTTCCTGGAAATCTAGTCTTCACCAGTCAGGCAGGAATTTTCTGGTCTGTGCACATGGGCCCTCTCAGACATCCAAAGGAAGATGAGGTAATATGCATGGTTAAGACCCCTCTTCTACCCCCTAAGGGAAGGTGACATTGCTGGAAACAATAACTTCTTTTCTTTTGCCAATAACCTTTTGCCCCACACTTTTTCCTATAGAAACCTTCCATTTTGTACATCTCAAGGGAATCTCTCTACTTGTTGGATGTGTGCTGCCAATCCACATGTTGCTTAAGAAAAGCCAATTAGATCCTCACATTTATTCAGTTGAATTTTTGTTTTTCAGAGTGATGTTCTCTATTTTTTAGTCATGCCAAAGATCTGGGCTCCTTCTTCCTCTAGTTGATCTGTAGGGATTTTGGAGTGTGTTTGGTGAGGGTGTGGGTGAGGGTATAATTTATGTACCCACTCTTAAATTGGCTTCTTTGCACTTTATTTATTTATAAATTTATTTAGAAATTTTATTTATTTGCATTTATTTATTTATAAATATTTATTTATTTATTTATTCATGAGAGACACACACAGAGAGAGAGAGAGAGGCAGAGACATAGGCAGAGGGAGAAATAGGCTCCCCGCAAGGAGCCCAATGTGGGACTTAATCCAGGACCTGGGATCAGGCCCTGAGCTGAAGGCAGACGCTCAACCACTGAGCTATGCAGGCATCCCACTGCCAGAAAATGTTTATGTTTATGTTTATGTTTCATGGTTATTTGGTGTCATATTTGTGTCTGGGTTCTATGTTAACTGCTTTCCAGCTCAATCCTATCTACCATAGAATCATGATTTTAAATTTCTGTATACTAAATAACCACAGTGAGACATTTTTCAATGTATGTTCTATGATCATTTTATTTCTAGATATTATTTGTTTTTTTGCCAGTGGATAGCTGATATTTGCATATATATTTATCACTCTGTGTGTTTCCATAACACAAATGTTTACCCTAATGCATTGCCTAATATTTGTTGAATGAATAAAGTTAATATCCTTTTAAGTTCAGAGCTCAGTAATATATAAAAAGAACTTATCTACAGTAATATTGAATAGTCTTGCCATTTTTGTGTAAAAGATCATGTAAACATCTTTTTCTATGTCACAATCTTTTCTATGTCACAATCTTTCTCTGCTCTTTACTTTCTATCAATTTCTCTCTGTTTCTCTCTCTTCCTTGTCTTACCTCCCATCTCTTGCCCTCCTGGGGTCCCTTCTTCTGTCTTTTTACTTTTAAACAGAAATACCATTAGTGATAAAAATAAATAAATCTTGAAGTTTTAAGTGAGGCCTGGGCTCAATAGAAATTGTCAGCCCTTTCAGATCATTTCATGTTTATGTAGTAAAAAAATTGTAATTATAGAAATTTTCAGTTGAGGACGGATTTCCAAATATAATGGATAATGGAAAAATAATGCAACTTTACTCTTCTGAAGTATAAGAACAGATTATCCTATGCAGCTATAGCCAACACTCAAGTATGGTTGGTATTTAATAGTGAGGAGAAATATTTTAAAACCCTTACATTACTGAATGTCCACTCTACATTAGGTACAGAATCAGTCAATTTCACATTATCAGATTTAATCCTTGTAATAATTCTCTGTTTTGCATGTGAAAAAACTCAAGTTAGGGGAGACTAATCACCATGCAGGGGGTCACTTGAGAGGTCAGTGAAGGATTTAGGGATTGAGAGAAGGTGTCTCTTTTACTAAATCTATTCTCTTTCCACCAAAATGTGTGGAAAGGGGTAACTATTCTGATAAGATCTCTAATTATGGTGTTTGCCTGGGAAAAAAAGAGGGGGTCATCTGTCTATATGCATCTGTCTGTATATATTAGAAGAATTTTCCAAAGATAATTTTAGGTAATATTTCATATAATCCTTTCCCTAGTGAAAAGGGAAACAGTCCTTTGAGTACATCTTTATTGAAGTATTTCTTATCTTGTCTGCTGCAGGCTACAGCATCTAAACCCCTGAAAGTCCCCAATAGATTTTAGGTCTAAATGAATAATGTTTGTCTTCTGTGTTATTACTTTTAGAAAGCAATTTGTGGTGCACACGTGGCTGGGGACTGTGGGTAACAAGAAATCGTACATTGAGGGAGCAGTATTGCCTGTTACTTGATTTGGTACCTTAAAGCCCAATTTGCAACAAGGAGGTTGCTTCTCTGCTTTCAATGCTTTTCTTTATAAGTTTCTTTAATAAATTAACTATTATTGGCTACATTCACTTATGAAATTTCTGTGTTCAGAATGTATATACTACATATGGTTAAGTGAGCTAGCAGTTACCATTTAGAAGGAAGGTCACAATCTCATTAGTAAGAAGATAGGAAAATCATAGAAATAATGAACATTTAAAAAATGATTTTATTTTTATTTGAGAGGGAGAGAGAGCGAGCACAAGCCAGGGGGAAGGGCAGTGGGAGAGGGAGAAGCAGAATCCCTGCTGAGTCCAGGGGCTCAATCTCAGAGTCCTGGGATCCTTACCAGAGCTGAAGGCAGATACTTAACCAACTGAGCCACCCAGGCGCCCCAGAAATAATGAACATTTAGTGAATCAGCATCTCGTAGGTGGTGAGATTTTATTTGGATATATATTTTCATCAACTCTGTTTTAGCTTCACTAAGATATATTGTCTGCCTTAAATGGTTTCTTTCAGTATAATGGAAATAATTATAATAAACTATTATGGTGGGTAGTTAACATAGATTAGATTTAGTGAACAGACATATGCATATAAATAAATGCAGATTGGTGGAGTAATGTGTATGAAAACAAATATTTTTGAATAAATGGTTTCTTAGAAGCTTAACTTCTTGAAATAATTATTAGGATTTGTTACTATAAAAATAGTATTAAGACTCAGTTGATCAGGAGACTCCCTTAAAGAACTTTTATTAAATAAATTACTTGGATTAAACCTGATGTACTCTACAGTAAATATGAAGGGAACAGGAAGAAATTTTCCAAATGTCCCTGGTGATTTTGATGACTGACCAAATTAAAGAATAATTGCAACAACTTGACTTTATTGAGCACCTGTTATGGGCTACACACTGTATAACACTTTACAAATACTGACTCAATTTGTCTTCATAAAACACTGCGAAATAAATACTGGTTTTTAGTGCCCAGTTTACAATAATAACTGAAGTAATAACTGATAACTGAAGCCTGGAGAGGCCAAGTCATGTCCCTAAAATTATAAAGCTAGTTAGAAGGGTGATGGATTGCTCCAGACCCTGAGCTGCTAAACAGCATATTCGAGTATTTATTTATTTATTTATTTATTTATTATTTTTTTGCATATTCGAGTTTAAAGCACATCACTGTGAAAAAAAATCTTACCATGTTTGGAATCCACCATTTCCTCATTCCATGACCATGGGTTATGGGATTTTAGTTTGCCTTGTGGCAGTCTGTAGGAATTAGGATAGAGTCTGATCTTTCAAATGAACAACTGATTGTTTTAATTGTGTAAATAGATGAATCCAGCCTAATAATTAAATTTAAATTCATGGTTTTTAACTTTTCCCCCTGGCCTTCAAGTATATGAAGATTGCTATTGATAATTCTACAAATTTCTGTTATATCATCTGGAATGCCAACCTTTTCTTTCTAGGGGAGACATCAGACAGGGTGACTGTTAAGATAATTTAGAATCTGCTCCAATTAATGAAAAGAACAAAACATTTATGCTCTTTTATATTTTTAACTTTTGTGAGTAACAAGTATTCTGCAATACGTCTCACAACTAATAATGATGTGTCCTATGTTTCTTCCCCAGGATAGAGAGCTCCTTCCTGGTTTACCAATTGCAGGCACATGGATCTGATTTGGCGGATATGGCTTAATTCAAATGCTTGATTATGTGAACTGACCAGGCAATGGCATCAAAATGCTCAAATCAGTCCCCCAAAATTCAGTCCTCCCTTCTACTTTGATATGAACAGGAATAGCAGCAACCCTACCTATCCTTCCTCAAGCAATGTGGAGAGGATTTGAAGGAATATATTTGGAAGCACTATGCATTTTTTGGAGGAAGTCCAAAATGAAATATTTTCATAATGGGTTCATCTTATCTGACATATTAAAAATAATTCTGACAGTAAGAGGGCAAAGCTGTCTCATTACTGGATGTTTAATATCAGCCTTTAGCGGCCTCTGGGTAAAGAGCATATTAGCTCAATGTGACACCAGTGGGGAATTGTTTAATTATAACAGAATGTAGCACAAAAGATGTGATTATTGCCCCGGAACAGTTGGAGATTCAATTCATTTCTATAGTTTTCCAAAGCTGCTTTTAGTTGCTCTACTCACAGAGACATTCACTGTGGAATGAAGAGTGAGGGTTTAGCCGATCTCACATCACAGCTAAAGAGAAAATGCAGCCCTGGGCGGGGTGGGGACGGGATGCTCACTGCGAAGCTCCTAAAGCCCGTCATAGTGGTCTTCATGGATGCTCACTTGTTCAATACTTCATTGCCCTTCACAGCCCTCCAGTTTTCCCTTGGAGCTTCTTCTTACACAGATGATTTGTACTAGACCTTCTCACTCTGATAATAAAAATTGGGGGAAGATGATCTCCTCCAGGCTTGGATGCAGTTTAGTAATGGTCACAAAGGGACCCAACCTTGTTCTTTCCCCTGATGTTCTTTGGGTTGTTTGAGATGACAGTGATGATGTTTTCCATTTATTGTACTTGAGGTTGAAAGGAAGTGGGCATGTGGTGGCATGTTCAGGCTTAAAGCAGGTAAGAGGTGGGTGCTGCAGTGCATGATTGCTGCACTGTCTATATGGGTAGCTCTGTTGCCAGCTCTGAGCAGGTTTTCCTCTGATGCCTTCACTGATAGATTAGAGCTCCTAGTTAACCAAACACTGCTCTGGACATAGTTTTGTTTGTAACATACAAAGTATCCCAAAAAGACTATCTACATATTCTCAACACAATGAAATTTATATGAAACAAATGGACAGAATAAATGCTTCTCAGATCATGTAATGAAGTGGAGAGTCACTATGAAACTAGCTGGATAATTATAGTATCTCTTCAGAAGAGGTCATTTCCTATTTTAAACATATATTAAAGTTCCTCCACAAATTATGCAAATTTATGGTGGACTTTATGTATTTATTTGTATTGAAAGTAACCTTGGGGTTTTTGTCGCATTAAGAAATCACTTTTTAGATAATAGATAATTTTTATTTTGTGGTTTCTTTTAAGGCTATCTGAAAACTAGGTGTTGTTTTTGACTAATCAGCTTCCTATGACTGGAAGGGCATCCATTGTTAAGGTGCTTTGGAATTTGATCACAGGTATCCCCCACTTTGCTTTTACGACAGATCTATATTAGTACTGGTTTTCACTAACTGAAAGGAATCTGAAGAGGATTTTCACTTTTATGATAAAAAGGAAAAATAGTCCTTAGCATCTGTGTTGCAGCAAGCCCTTAGAGAGGCAGTGTGCAGCCTGAGAAGAAAGAGTAGCCCTGCCAAGGTCTTCCCCAGGAACTGGATTCAGCGTCTCAGCATCAAGCTGCCATTGCTTTGAACTGTGTCTGTAAGCATCTGTCCTTTATCTCAAGTTATTTTGTGTATCTGTTGGCAGGATGAATCTGGGAATGCTCAAAAATTTTTCCATATAAATTAATAGTAACTGCTTCATCGCTTTATGCCGTTTCACTTACAAAAGCTTTCACAGGAGCGCTCTACTTTCAGATAGTGGGGGAAACCTGCAGTTGGGGGACCAGCCCTGGTCTTTTCTGCCAGCATCATTCATAAATCATTTCCTATGGTCTTCAGCAAAATCATCCACTCTCTATTACTGGCAAAGGCTCTGAAGCCAGTAATAATCTATAACCCATCAGAAATGAATTCTATTCTACACATACTAAATTGTCTTTTTATAACTGTACCCACCTAGAATTAGACAAAAACACAGGGCAGCCAAATGCTTTTCTCGATGTATAATGGAGATTGTTTCATCTGGTAAATAATTGGTTGGTGTGGAGAGGATAATAGGAAGAGATGATAATGAATATCCCACATGGTTAGCCATGCTGAGCAGGAAGCATTGACTTGGACAATCAGAATATCCTTTGAAATCTTGCCTTCTGTTTTTTTTTTTTTTTCTAGAATGTTTTGCAGTTTTGTTTTTTTGTCATTTTCAATGAAATCAGTAGATTCAGAAGCATCTTTGAATTTTTCCTGTCATTGTTAGCATTAGCATTTTCAGAGGGAAGGCTATCATAATGATGCCAGTCCTTGAAATGCATTTACCAATGCTGTAAATATTTGATGTTATATATCTTTTTAAGAAAGCCATTTTTTTAAAGATTTTATTTATTTATTTATGAGAGACACAGAGGGAGAGAAGCAGGGACACAGGCAGAAGGAGAAGCAGGATCCATGCAGGGAGCCTGATGTGGGACTCGATCCTAGGGCTCCAGGATCACACCCTGCACCAGAGGCAGCTGCTTAACTGCTGAGCCACCCAGGCATTCCTAAGAAAGCCATTCTTGATCAATGTCTCCAACTACCCTGCTTTAAGATTTATTGCCATCTAACTTAGTCTTCTTTTATTTTTTAAAGATTTATTTACTTATTTGAGAGACCAGAGTGGGGGGAGGGGCAGAGGGAGAGAGAATCTCAAGCAGCTTCTCACTGAGTGTGTGAAGCCTGACACAGGGCTTGATCTGACCACCCTGAGTTCATGACCTGAGCCAAAATCAGGAGTGGGACATGTAACCGACTGAGCCATCCAGGCACCTCATATCTAACCTAGTCTTTTTTAAAAAATTTATTTATTTATTTATTTGAGAGAGAGTGCAAGCATGACTAGGGGGAGGGGAAAAAGGAGACAATCTTCAAGCGGACTCTCACTGAACATGGAACCTGACTCAGGGCTCAATCTGAACCCATGCGATCTCTACCTGAGCTAAAACCAAGAGGCAGTTACTCAATAGACTGAGCCACCCAGGTGCCCCAACCTAGTCTTATTCTGTAATGGACGTAGCATTTTCCTCTGCATGGATGAAATATAACAAATCTATAATATTTTGCATACTACTTTTGAGAAATCCACCCTTACTATAGTTATTTTGCATCTAGTTCAGCAAAGAGGTCAAGCTGATTTCTCAGGGTGAGATCACACATCAGTGGCCTAACCAGACATAAATCTTAGAGTTTGACTACTGAATTTCTTCATGATTCAAGGAGGCAAGGTGCCTGGAGTCCTTTTGTCTGCCAAATTGAGCTCCATTCTGCCAGGAAGCCATCTTATGGGTACCCCGTATTGTGTCTCGTGTGGTCTCCACCACAGCCTGGTTGACTAAACAGACAAGTTATTCACCTCGCTAAGCCTCAGTTCCTCAAATGCAAAGTGAGATCATTCCACCTGCCATTTCTGTGTTTTAAGATTGCTGGAATGGGGGCTCCTGGGTGGCTCAGTCGGTTAAGTGTCTGACTCTTGGTTTCTGCTCTGGTCATGATCTCGGGATCCTGAGATTGAGTCCCGGGTTGGGCTCCCAGTGTGGAGTTAGTTGCTCAGCGTGGAGTCTGCGTGAGATTCTCTCTGTCTGTCTCTCTGCCCCTCCTGCTCATGCTCTATCCTTGTCTCTAAAATAAATAAATAAATAAAAGATTGCTGGAAGGGTCCTCTGAGGCAAGAGATACCACACTGCTTCATAAAACATTAAACATTCTCTATGCCTGCCACACTATACCTGACTTTTAAAAGTAGCATCAGATTGGGATCCCTGGATGGTGCAGCGGTTTGGTGCCTGCCTTTGGCCCAGGGCGCGATCCTGGAGACCCGGGATCGAATCCCACGTCGGGCTCCCAGTGCATGGAGCCTGCTTCTCCCTCTGCCTGTGTCTCTGCCTCTCTCTCTCTCTCTGTGACTATCACAAATAAATAAAAATATAAAAAAAAATTTATTAAAAGTAGCATCAGATTGAAAATCTGCATTTTAAAGAAAGGTTTGGACTTTTGTTTTAAAGCTTGGCATTACAAAGAAGATCTGAGGAGGGTATAGCAATGGACTCGGGGAGCTTTTATTTTATTTTATTGGTGTTTCTTTGTGATATATGCTAGAACAATTGCAGCTGAAAAATAATGCTACATTTCAAAATTAATTGTCACAGAGAGCTAGCAAATTCCTAGAAATTCTTTTCCTTTAGCAGTCTCGACCTGGGAATATACATAGGGCTTTATAGCAGGAGAAACAAGTTCAGAAGGAAGGGCACTGGATTGTGAACGATAATTTGAAAATTAAAAATGGATATTTTCTCCTGAGACAGTTTATAAAATATAAATATGGTATATGATGTGGAAGCAATAAATTACTGTAGATTTGCTATGGAATCTTGGAGTAAGAAAGAGCATTGGCACATTAGTCTTCAAATGTTTTTTCAAATATCTATTAGAAAATATCTTGAAAAAAAGAGAAAATATCTCAATATTAACAGGAAAATCTAAATCAAGGGGTGGGGGGAAATAACAACATATATATCCTTGGAATAGCCATAATGTAAATTCCCAAGTATATTTGATGTTTTTGCTTCTCACTCTCATTTTGCTACTTTCATTTATATGCATTTTAATCCACAGCATTTCTCCACTTGTGCACCACATTTTAAATGTTTTAGTTAAAGGCATTTATGGGGCTCTGAATTGTGTCAAATGCATCCTTGACACCTGCATAAGTGTTTCGAGAGAGAATTGTGGAATGGCAACGTAATTAATTTTCTATTGAAGAAAGCCTAATGGATTAAAGCCAAGTTGGCATCTGTAATTTCAACGCATAGCTCCCAGTGTTTCCCTAAGAGGTGTTCGACTAATGAAATAAGTAATATTACAAATGGTGATTTGCTTTGCTTTGTTTATTTACCCAGTTCTATTGTTCCATGAAATTTAGGTTTACCAATGAAAACTTACTTTGGGCCATTCTCAAGATTAAGGAAAAGCCTGACATGATCAAATAAAGTGACATTATTTTTTCTTAATCTATCACTGTTGAGGATATTCTAGAAACACACTAGTTAATTGAATACCTGTCTCAGGGACTGATTTATTGCCCCGTTTAGCTTAAAATGCTTGACTACTAAGCAAAATAGTAAGTACTGATTTGAACTATTTTTTAAAATCTCCTGAAAATGAGAACACTATTTAAATATCCATTGCCTTGAATCTTGGTAGACCAATTCCTCAAACATTCTTCTATCACTCTCATTGGGTTTATCATGGTTTCTAGCAGCATCAGGAGACCCACACTGGATTATGTCACAGTTTGGTATGTATCACTTTCTTTAGGCTGTTTCTAACATTATTTCTCCCTCTCCATCTCCGTCCACCCACACCTCCTTATACAGCTCTTTATTCCATGTAGTCTTCACATTCCTGCTATGATTGTACCACTATACCCAACATCATTTTTGTAGAGCTAGATTTCTGGGGTTTCTGAAAGTTGAGAAATGAATGAGTTTCTACCATCCACATTGGAAAGGTGGAAACAACGGGCAGCAGTCTCAGGAAGAACGCAGCCCAGTGATTATAGGGTGACATTTTCAAGGCTGGAAGATTCCTTCTGCTGCAGGCATATTTTTGATCCTTTTGAAATAATGCTAACCTATGGCATTTAGTTAACATAAGGGCATATCTAAGGGGGTGGAAATTGTGGAGGGCAGCAAGGTATGGTAATTTTTGAAGACCACAAACCGAAAATTGATAACTGTATTTGATCACTTATCAGATTATTTACCTTTGACATCAATCTCAGCATAGAGTGGGGAGAACGATCTCCAGATCCTTTATGTACAAAGGTGCTGCTGTGCTTCCATGGATCCATTTTCCACTGCCTATGCTGTGTTGTGTTCCTCAAGAGCTTGGCTTTTAAAGACTGTATCACCTCGGCTCCATTGGTGAATGGCTTTCAGCTGGGTCTGTGCTAATGAGAAACACTGGTGAATTATTGGGGGACCAAAAGGAGAGCGTGAGATCAGGGTGTTTTGTCCCTGCTCTTTTTCTCACTCTAGCGCCTTGACTTTGTACGGCTGTAACTCCTCTGAGGTTCCTGTTTTCCTGGCTTCAGGAATATTATTTTCTTTCCTTCTTTCTTTCCATCCATTTCTTTCCTTTGGCCTTCGTTTCTCTCTGCTGCTTGTCTTTGTGAGCATGGGCTTCCTGTTATCCATCAAATCAGCCAATGCCTCTGTCATCAATCTCTCCGTTCAGGTCTCCTTGTCTGGGCTGGATATTGTCACTCCCTCTGTCTGATACAGAAGTCGTATGATGTCAAGATTGCAGAGTTTGCTCTGCGCCCCTCCTCTGTGCCTCCAACGTTATCTGTTGCTGAGTAGCCCCTGCCTAACTGGGACTAATTAAGTGGAGTGTAGGGCTTAAGAGATAATGCAAAGGAGTAAGAGCATCAAACTTGGGTTTGATTTTATGCAAGTGACTTAACCATTGCAATCTCCACTTTCCTCCTCTGTAGAACAGGGATTGTCATTGTATTAACATCACTGGGTTGTTTTGAAGACTAAATGGATAATATGAATGTTGGCACAGAATATAATACTGTGTACACGGTCGATGGTAGTCTAGTACGTAGTAAACACTCAATGAATTTTAGCTATCATTGTGATGATTACATTATCTCCTAGCTGTAAATGCAGTGATACTTAGAGGGAATGTGTCTAATGAGTTGATCTATAAAATAGAGAGAATTTGCCCATCATCACGTATAACGTGGGTGATATGCTTTGTTAGCAGAAAGGTGAATGAAGAAGAACTCAATGTGGAGAGTCAGAAAGGGATGCTGCTCCGATCATGCCTGTGTACCACCAAAGCCTCTCTGCTTGTGGTAGCTAGTTCTGCTCCGTTTAAGATGATCTGGGGGACATGTGGCATGCTGTTTTGACTGTCTCTGTTAAGAGGCTACCATCTGCTGTATGATCATCAGGATTACTGATATTACCAGTTGTTCTTTTATTTCTGTTTTAATCAACCTTCTTCAAGGCATGCTTCCCAAATGTGAAGAGCCAGTTTTCTGAGAAAGCCAGATACTTGTGTATAGCAGACTTGAAAGAATCTGTTTACTTGAAGACTCAAAAATGTTCTTATTAATGAAACAGAATCTGCATTTTTGGTTATGTTTTCTGGGTAGATGGTTCTCTTAGGAATTCAAAATGCCTATGTCAAAAATTTCTGTCCTTCATGGGTTGCTTGCAGGGCTAATGGCTCTGTGGAGAAAAATCTGGGTTCAAAGTCATTAGCCTTCCACTTACTGTCATTCTCAATGATGACACTAGGCAGTTGTCCGTGGTTCCTGCCATATCCAAGATTCCCAACTATTCTGGAAGGACTTAATTGTTAGTGGTATGTCTGGACAGCTGGTGAATGTGCGCTGCCCTTTATGTTACCCAAAGTGTGAAGATTAGTAATTGATCAGTCCAGGCTTGATACCCACCTGGCACCACTTCTAAGCTTTATAAGCTTGGACATTAACTTATCTTTTTCTAACCCTGTCTTTCCTACTGTACAAAGAGGAATAACAGCCCTCACAGCATCCACATGAAAGATAAAATGAAATAATGTCAGGAATGTATATATTACAGTATCTGGCTCCTAGTAAATTCTCACAAAATGTTAGGTATTTAGCTGTTATTTGGCAGAGCTGAAGATGGAGTGCCAGAACCTGGAGCTATGGTGTTAAACTAAATAGTCCCTTGTACTCATGGAGTTTAAAGTCTGTTTTTCAGCTAATAGCTGCCATGATGTTTGCTTGCAAATAATACGTTTTACCCATGCCAGTAATGAACATTGGCCTATTTTCTGGTTTTAATGTTTCAGAAAGGGAAAGCTTTGAGTATAATTTTATTGAATCCACACTGTTGCAAGAGTTGCTATGCAAGTGGTTACATTCCCATTATCTTCCCATTCCAGCACATTCTATCCCCCCTCCTTTTTTGGCGATACTTGAAATTGTGACTGACTAGATAAGTATAAAAGTATCCAGTGGTAGTTAAAAACACAGTCTTTGCAATCAGACAGATTTATACTTGAATCCACACTTCTCTACTGATTAGTGCATGATCTCAGTTAGCTGTCTCACTAACTTGTCAGGTTTTTGTTACTATAGATAGATTTAAATAAAAAGAAGAGATTACACACACACACACACACACACACACACAGAACACCATGCGACAACAGACAGATTGGAGTTACATTGCCATTAACCAAGGAACACCAAGGATTGCCAGCAAACAACAGAAGCTAGGAGAGATTCATGGAGCAGACTCCCTCTAGACCCAGAGTAGGAAGCAGCTTTGCCCACACGTACATTTCAGGCTTTGATCTCCTAACTGTGAGAATACATTTCTGTTGTTTATAAACACAAGGTTTGTGGCACTTTGTTATGGCAGCTCTAGGGAACTGAGAAAAACATATATATATATATATTTTACTATTTATAAGTAATAGGAGGACTAATCAATTCATTCACTGGATCTAAAGGGGTTGAGTGTCTAAAAGTGTAAATATCTAACCTCTGAAATCATCTACTCTCAACATTGAGAAACAGGTCAGTTTCATTAATATGTATTTATAAATAATTATATAATATTAAATGTTACATATCAGCATACTGTCTTATAGATTCTTATAGAGTATGTGACAGTATTCCTCATGTTATCATTCTGAAATGCACGCAGTGGGCTTCAGTGATGAAACAGCTTGCCCGTGGCCATACAGAGAATATCATTTCCTGATTGCTAGTCTGATTCTTTCCTGAAGGTGAGACCTGGTAACCATGCTCATGATTTCATCTCCTTGATTAATTCATTTCTCTTTGAAGATTGAGTTGACAATCACGAGTGCCCTTCTGTAATATTTTTCCTTATACTGCTATTTCTTTAATACTTGAAATTGCCATCCCTCTCTGATGATCTGTATCTTATTCTTTTCTCATACAATATAAAATCTGATTTTTTTTCGGTTAATATATGTAGATAAGGACCGATACTACAAATGAAATGCTCTACCACTGAAACACCATAGTCTATTTGTGTAGGCTTTAGTGTGCTCTTTCTATGTCAATGATCATTACTTTCAGGGAGATGGGAATAAGTATTAAGTTATGAGGAGAAAAATAGTCATTAGGTTAAAAAGATTTCATAATTTTCTGAAGGAAATCTCTCCAATGACCAGGACTGCTATAAATACACAGTAATTTCTGATTTTGTAACTAAAACAATTAATTGATCTAATTATTTTTTTAATTAGTAGGAAAAGGGAGAGTGAAAAAGATAAGTGTAGATGTGCTCTTTAATTAGAAAGGATCTGATAAACTCATTCAAAGTGGATCATAAATGATCAGTTCATTTTAATATTTTGCCTATCTGAAAGGATTCTTCTTCTTTTTTTTTTTTGACTGGGGGAGGAGTGTCGTATGGATAAAAACCTGAAACTGCAGTTGTAGAATATCATACATTAATGTGAATATACATGTTGGTGCTGGGGGTATATTTTCTGGTAGTGTGATTCAAACAAACATATGTATATATTCAAATCACAAATAACAGGAGCAGGTTGTAGACTTGGAGTTCACTTAGTTAGACTCTCATTTTTGCAGGAAATATTGAGGCCTGGGAAATTATGTGGCTCACTAAAGTATAATACAGCATTTAAGAAACAAAACAGATGAACATAGGAGAAAGGAAAAAAAGGAGAGGGAGGCAAAACAAACTGAGGGCTGATGGAACTGGGTGGGGATGGGCTAGATGGGTGATGGGCATTAAGGAGGGCATCTGTTGTGATGAGCACTGGGCATTGAATGTAAGTGATGAGTCACTAAATTCTCCTCCTGAAACCAATATTACAGTATGTTAACTAACTAGAATTAAAAAAAAAACTTAAAAAAAGATCTCAGGATGTCTGACCTAAACCCAGTGCCCTTTTCATTACAATAGAAATGGAAAATGTGTTTCAACCTGGTGCCAATCTGGACCATTGACAGTAGTTGCCTGGCCATACTTTCTCTGATTGCTTAGTAATGTCTGTCATGGTTGCTGGAAGAGGAAATGGTCGATTCTTATTATGAATTATCATCTCTCCTCTACATAAGACTGGGACTCTGAACATATTTTTAACTGTCATGTAGTAGGTATCTCTAGAACGAAATGTGAAATGAGTCATGTATAGGGGGAAGAAGGAGCTGAGTTGGGGTGTGTTTGTGTGTGTGTGTGTGTGTGTGTGTGTGTGGTAAAGAGAGCAAGCTTTTGCCCATAGAGGCATGTTTTCTTCATTTAAAAATCTCTCACAGCTCAAAGAAACCCAGTGAAAGCCATTTGCAAAAACAAAACAAACCACAAACAAAACATTAAAGTCTCCATTCCCCTGTCCGAGGTTTGGAATTTTAAAATGACTGATGCAGTATTTGCTTCCTTTACTGCTAACACCTGCAGCTCTGTGGATGCCTAATTCGTGATTTATAAAATGAAAATCCAATGGCTTCGCCTTTGGTTTTCTCACTACAAAAGCATACCCTTTGTCTCTATTGAAAGCCTCAGTTCGTACAACATTCTCAGAAAAAGAAAACCACACACTTCTTCCTTCTATACCCTTCCAGGTGACTGCTAAGCTGTCATTCTACTTTTCATGATACTTTGTACTTAGAGATTTACTATTCTGAAAGACCTCAAAGGGCTTCATGAAATGGAATTTGCTATTTGATCCAATTCCCTATTGAGTTTGGAAAGCATTAAGCAATGTGTCTCCTTTATTTTATACACGGGGAACTGCTAACAGAGAAGGTGAATGAACAGCCATGAGTCACACAGCAAGCAAGTGTTGCAACCTTCAGTTCTGACTATTATGCTAGATTGTGTTTCTCTTTATCCTTTTGCCCTATTGCTGGAAGACCGAGGACTCCAGTGATAGTGTATGTTTCAGTTTTACCAAAGCTTTGGGCTAGTATCTTCAGAGAAACCACATGGGCAGGAAGAAATGAGCCATGCTCTACCTCTATGAGTCCATGTTCTTTCACAGACCCAGATTTGAGGCTCCGTTTCTGGAGAATGAATCTCTGGGAGATAAACCACTTTAATTTGAAAATCAGTTTGAAGATTTGTGAGGTTTGTTGGCTGCAGGCAAGAATTGTATGGATTTTTTTTTTCTCAGACATCATGCATTAGTGCTCTACCTATGAAAATGATAGCTAGCAAAAGAAAATAATGTCTAGAGCAATGAACAAAACTTTCAACTGCCTTAAGTGATATAATGCTGAAAAACACAAGAATTTCACTTTTTTATGAGTGACACCAAGACTTGTAAAGTTATTATTTTCCCTCTTTGTAAGTTTGCTGAAGAATTCTCTCTAGAAGTTGCTCAGCCTATAAAGAGAGACAGACAGAAAGAGATAGAGAAATTCTTTTTCCTTTTATCTCTCTTTTTCATAATCAGTGTGATAATGGAGCGATCATGGAAAGAAGTTGACTGCTCTGCTGCTTTTTAGCAAGAAATGCTTCTGTGCATGCCTTTGGCAGCTTTTCTGAAAGATCTTTCTATTGAAGGTGTGGATTATAGATAATTGCTGATGGCCTCAAGGAAAAAGAAAGAATAGTTTCAGTCAAAATGGTGATAGTTTTTCAAACTTCTTTGCATCCAAGTGACTAAAAGTTCAGTACTTAAATAATACGTTCTCAGACTAATAGCATCTGGAAACTGCGCTGGAATTATGTTCTATGATGTGAGCAAAAATGTTCATTGTTACCTTTTCTTCTCCTTCCAGTATAATGATTATAAAATGGTTTTCAATAAAAAATCATTGATAAATCTTACCTACATCTCATCCATTTTTACAATTAAAAAATCTTTAGGATTCTCTTATCAATAGGATGGGGATGGGATGTTATCCTAATTTTATAGCTCAAGAACTCTGGGTATCAATGAAAAAAAATGTCTTACCCAAGATCACTATTCAAGGGACTTTGTAACATTTTCTTCTGTGCTTTAAACATACCAACCTCTATCCCAAAATGTCCCTAAGAATAATCAACAAAGTGAAAGAAAAAAAAATCAATATAAGTTAGGGGAAATTGGTTTTACATAGAATTTAATAAAGTTTTTCTAAAGTGATTTTTTTTCTGTGGCTTTTTGAAAGTGAGTTTCTTTTCCAATAATAAGTAAAATGTCAGTATGACCTGGAGATAATGAATATCTTATTTCTGAAGGCCATTAGCAAGTCACAATTCGACTTCTGTGGTGGCGCAAGCTTTCAAAGTTTATGCAATGTGCATGCATTTATGAGAGCTCACAATTTTCTCTTCTGTGTCCAATTTCTTAAAGCATGCTATCCCTATCTGGAGACAATCTTTCTCTGACTGATAAGCCAGGACTGAAGACCCCAGAACCATTCATTTCAGTGATTTGGGCACAAACAAGGCAAAACTAAGGTTATGTCTGCACAAAAGCCATTGGAATGACCTTTTACAATGATGGATGAATAGACAGATGGATGGATAGATTAGTTCAGCCTACCAGTCTGCTAATTCAATAAATTTATTTAAAAATATAAATATATCATATAATTTTTTATTATTTAACCTAATATGTAGTCACTGGAAACTATAGGAAGAGAAAAAATACAGTTTACCCACAAACATGTTATCTGACAATAACTACTATAGCATTTTGATATATATCATTAAATCTTTTTAATACACATATTTTTAATATTTAAAAAGAAAATTGTTTATAAAATTTTATATTCTGATTTGCTTCCTTAATGTTAATGATATTTTCCTCATGCAATTAGATATTCTTTGATTGGCTCTTTATTGCCCCATTTTATCATTTAAACATTCCCCAATTTATTTAAGCATTCCTTTATATTTGAGTTATAGTATTTTTAATATTATTAGTGAGACTGAAATAACACTTTTCAAGCTATATCTTTGTCTTTTCACTGCTCAAATTTTTTTGTTAGAGAGGGAGAATTCAAGAGAAAGAAGAAAAGAAATAAGCAAGCAGGTGCATTTTCATGAGAGATTGCCAAATTGTCTTCCAAATGAGATCATTCCAATTTGTACTCCCACCAGTGCATTAGACTATTTGTGTCCCCATAACTTCACTAATTTGGAATTCCATTATGTATTTGAAAAGCCCAGTTTTATATGTAAAATATGAAAGTACAGAAAAAGTAACCCCGATTTCCTTTGCATGTGGCTGGAACTCTTCACTGGAGAGCTGACATCTGAGCTGAGCCTTGAAAAGGAAAAGGAAATCTCTGCGTGCATAAGGAATGAGGAGCTAAGGCTGAGCATGTGCAAGGAAGCATGTGCGAAAAAGCAGGGTTGGAGAAAGCATGAAATTTGGGAGGAATATCAGAGAGTATGGATTCTTGGTTGAATGGAGGACAGTGTAAAGGAATAAAATAGAGATCACAGTAGAGAATAAAAGAGTTTTGCAATTTTGTTTATCACAAAGTTTTTGGTCTTTGTCTTGTAGTTCAGAGTTTCTACTAAGATTCTCCCCAGATCACCAGGGGTTGGAATTATCCAGGGCTTTGGGAAAGAGTTCCTTGGAGCTATTCTTCACTCTTTCCTTTAAATTCCTCTGTGACTTAATTTGTACCCCCATTTGAAGCATTTTCTATCATGTATCAGTTTTCATCTCTGTTATCTCCTTTTGACTATACGTAATTTTTCTTTGAGTTAGTCATTATAATCTTACTAATCATCTAACTCATGTTAGTCAGAAGGCTGGTTTCTGGGGACCTACAGCAATTGTAAAGGGTGGGTTCATGCATGAGGGAGTGCAGCAAAGAGAGATGACACAGAGGAAGGCTTTATGGGACCATGGAGGAACTCTAAATGTGTCTGAGGATGACAAGGATGGTGCACGGTATCTTCTCATTGCTGACCTAGCATTTGTAAGTGCTGATCATTATAGACCTCAGTAAGTATTAATTTAATAAATCCACTAATGAATAGAAGGCTCTTAAGCAGTGAAGTGATAGGATATAAATGAGACTGAAGAATAATATGATGAATGAGTTTGTGAAGGACCGATTTGGAGGTGGGGAGAACAGTTAGGAGACTATTCTATTTGAGACAGAGAGAGAGGGAGATAACAAATCTGAACTAAGACAATGGGAACAGGGAATGGAGAGAATATGATGGGAGAAAGCTCTTTAAGGCATTTGTTACCCATTGGATGGGTGTGGGTATGGTGGGTTGGGTGTTGGAAGGAGGGAATGGTTAGATAGAAGAAATCATTTCTAATTACTCAGCCATCAGAAAGGATGAATATATTTACATTGACATGAATGGAACTGGAGGGTGTTATGCTGAGTGGAATAAGTCAATCAGAGAAAGACAATTGTCATATGGTTTCACTCATATGTGGAATATAAGAAACAGTACAGAAGATCATATGTCAAAGAGGGGAAAATTGAATGGGAAGTCATAAGAGAGGAAAACAAACCATGAGAGAGAGACTCAACTCTAGGAAACAAACTGAGGGTTGCTGGAGGGGGTGGGGTGGAGAGGTGGGGTAACTGGGTGATGGGCATGAAGGAGGATGCATGATATGATGAGCACTGGGTATTCTATGCAACTGATGAATTACTGAACTCTACATCTGAAACTAATGATGGACTATATGTTGGCTAATTGAATTTAAATTAAAAAAAAAGAAGACATCACTTCTAGATTTGGGCTTGAGTGGGTAGGTGAGATTCCCTAAATTAATAAAGAAATACTACAATAAAACAGGTTTAATGGGAAAGATAATGATGGTAGTTGTATGGATTTGAGGTGTTTCTAAGTCTTCCAATGTAAGACATTAAGGTGTTTTTTTCTATTAAATACTTCTTGTTTGTCTCAATATTAACATGTGAAATTTATATCACTCAGAGATAGGTGTGGGATTTATTTTACAAGATGTATATTAGTTATTGTGAAAACATTGTTTTTATTTTTCTCTGATTTATATTATAGCAATGTTATGAAAGGATATGATTATTTGGATAATGTGTTAACCAAATTTAAATGAATAACCAATGGATAAAAATCATTGTAAAATTGTATCTTCATAAACAGTTATTTGTTGACATTTAGGATTTTTAAATGTTAAAACAGTTTAACTACTGTAAGGATAAAAGATATTTAAGTTCTTTCTATTTTTATTTTTAGCAACTTTATAATACTGTCACTATATACATTTAAAATGGGTACAGATACAAAATACAGATTTTTAAAAAGAAATTAATTTTCTAATTTTATTTTTTATTTTTTTTAAAGACTTATTTATTTACTTACGATAGACAGAGAGAGAGAGGCAGACACAGGCAGAGGGAGAAGCAGGCTCCATGCCGGGGTCCCGACGCGGGATTCCATCCCGGGACTCCAGGATCGCGCCCTGGGCCAAAGGCAGGCACCAAACGGCTGAGCCACCCAGGGATCCCCTAATTTTCTAATTTTAGATAAATATGTGTGAAAATTCAATGTACTGCATGGAAGTTAGAAAAAAGATGAGCTTTATTGATTCTCTCATGTTGTGTCAAATACTATATAATTAGAAACTATATGTTGTTTTCTAGAAGAAATACTCTTATCCTAATTTGAATATACTTTAAAAATTATTATTATAAAATCACTTACAAAATATCATTGACATTTAAAATTGACCTTAATAGTAAAATGCATTGAAATTTGCTAGAGATGTGACTCTGAATCCAGAGCAATATAGATGATAAGAAAAACAAACATGCTATATTTTAAAAACAAAAAAGACATATTTTAGCTGTATTTTAGACTGAGCTAGTCAAAGGTGAAAGACTGTTAATTATGAGGCTAGATGCAAAAACTTCAATAAAGAGTTTAATAAGAGGTGAATTAATTTTATTTGCAATGAGATTTAATGCATATTCTCTTAATTTATTTTGAACAAAAGCATTTTATGGAATGTAAACAGTTTCTTTGCTATGGAATCTAATGCATTCAGAACACAGGAGTTAATTAGTAACTATGGTAACTCTTAGGCCTACTAAGTCAAAATGTGGTAGAAATGCTTGACTGACAATACATAGCTTTATAATGTGCTTTCAGCTTTCATGAAAAATATTAAGCTCATAAGCTTTCTAAAGAAGATGGTGTTCAGGGATTCAAGATATGGTGCTGAATTTACTTAGATTCGTTTTTTTTTTTTAAGCTTTTCTTTTAAAAAAAATCTCCATATGAGCAAGCAAATGGCTCAGATAAATGTTTCTCACTGAGGTGTTAAAAGAGAAAAAAAAAAAAACAGCAGGTAATAAAGAACAAAATGATAGAGGTGTTTTGGGACAGTTACGTAACAGCACAGTGTTCTGTTGCTTTGAGAAGTCTTTTATCCTTGCATGAAGCCTTATAAAATTGGACTCTCTAAATAATAATTTAAATAATAGATTCATAGGTGTTTTAAAATTTCATTTCACAAAGTTAGAGGAAAGGAGAAAGCCTCTTTTTAAGGTCCTGTTGATTGACCTGATGTTCTGGGTAAGATTGTACACCAAAGCATGATAGAATTGCTCAGTTTGGGAATCAGGAAAGAGCCTTTTGTTTCTGAGTAACATTCAAAAGGTTTTAAAATCATACAGCTTGTTAATTTTTCCCACTCAAACCACTGAAATCTCTGAGTAACCAACTTCTGCAGCAAAAGCACATTTGCTCTAGCTTGGTGCTTCTGCTACCGAATATTTGCATTACGTAGAGGAATGTTCATATGAACTGAACTTCTGTATCTGAAATAATATGAGCAAAGTGCATGTACTTAGTACATGAAAAAATGTTTTCTTTTGAATAGAAACTACTTTGTCTTAATTATACAAATTTTATTTTTTAATGATTTTTTGGATATAACTGTGGAGTCGCATGTAATTAGAAGAAATAATACAAAGAGATCTCAAGTACCCTTTACCCAGTGTCCCCTAATGGGAAACATCCTGCAAAACTGTGTTATAATATCACACCTGGGATATTGACATTGATACAGTCAAGATGCAGAACCTATCCATCTCTATGAGGATCCCTCCTATTCCTTTTATGACCACGCCTACTTCCTTCCACTGCTGAGCCCCTTATAACCACCATCAACCACTCATCTCCATTTCTGTCATTTTTTTTAATTTCAAGAGTCTTAAGATATTATTATCTTAAATTATATATGGGTCAAGAATCATATAGTATATAATGTTTTGGGATTGTTTTTCTTCATGTAACATAATCTCTGGAAATTAATCCAGGTTATTACTTATAATAATAGTTTGCTTCTTTTTATCATTGAATATTATTTCATGGCATATTATTATCATGTCATTGTGTAACAGACCATCTGAGTGGTTTCTAATGAAGCTGCTATAAATATTCATGTGCAGGTTTTTCTGTAAACATGAGTCTTCATTTCTCCTGGGATAAATTGCCCAGGAATCCAGTTGCTGGGTTTTGTGGTAGTTACATGCTTAGTTTTTTTTTTTGTTGTTGTTGTTGTTTTTAACTGCCAAACTGTTTCCAGAGTGGTCTTACCATTTTACATCCCCACCAGCAATGCATGAGTTTCTCCACATCACTGCTAGCATTTGATGTTACTATTGTTTTAATGTTAGCTATTTGGACAGTGTATAGCAGTATTAAATTGTAGTTTTAATTTACATTTCCCTAATGACTAAAATTGTTGAACAACTCTCTATGTGCTTATTTACCATCTGTATATATTCTTTGGTGAAATGTCACTTTCGTGTTTCCTGACTGTGTTTTAATTGGATTGCTTTTCTCTTTTTTACTGAGTTTTGAACCTTCTAAATATGGCTTGCAAATATTTCTTCCAGTCTGTAGCTTGTCTTTTTACCATCTTAATAGAGTCTTTCTTTCTTTTTAAAAATTGTATATTTTGTTCATGAGAGGCAGAGGGAGAAGCAGGCCCCCTGCAGGGAGTCTGATGTGGGACTCAATCCCAGGATCACGCCCTTAGCAGAAGGCAGACACTCAGTCGCTGAGCCACCCAGGGCCCCCCATCTTAATAGAGTCTTTCGCAGAGAAGAAGTTTTTGTTTCGATAAAGTTCAAGTTACCAATTTTTCCTTTAAAAAAAGATTTTACTTATTTATTTGAGAGAAAGTACATGAGTGGGAGGGAGGGTTAGAAGGAAAGGGAGAAGCAGACTCCCTGCTGAGCAAGGAGCCCAGTGCAACTGGATCCCTGGACCTGGAGATCATGACCTGAGTCAAAGGCAGATGCTTAATCACCTGAGCCACCCAGGCGCCCCGGGAGGGTTTCTTTTCATTGCAAGTGATTAAAAAACAGACTTAAACTTGCTTAAATAGAGTTTGCAAGATAGCCAGGTTTTCAGTTGTACCTAGTGGGAGAACTAGGAAAAGTACATTTGTTCCATCTTTCCAGAAGTGGAATGACAAATTTGATTTTATGATGTATTTCTGACTCATACAAGTATTATGCGATCTGGATGGTTTTCCATTTGCCACAGAAGTGAGGATGAACACTTAGTTTTCATGGCTCCATAAGAAGTCATAGGAAAAAAAATGCTTGTCCTCAATCCTTGCATTATTTTTTGTAGCAATTGTAAAGCTCTGAGTTTCAAACTAGACCCTCTGCTGAACTGGGCAGTGAGAACTGTCTGAAATCATAGTGTGACTTCAGGACGAATGGCCTTTTCATAAACCAGATATGAAGGATCGCACAGCATCCTTTCCATAAGGTGAAGCAGTTAAAGTCACGGTGCTAAAGGGCCTCTGAGAGCCTAAACAGAACATTTCCTTTCTACAATACCCACAGTTCTACTGAACTATTATGGTAGAATTTTGTGATTAAAGTGTGAATTTGCCCAAATTCTGATAAACAGGCAAATCAAGTCATATATAACAGTGAAGCAAGTGATTGAGAGGAGGAGGAAGAGCAGAGTGGAAAATTATGAGTGAGATTCAGAAGAGGTGAGAAGATAAAGAGAAGCCTCGATAACGATGACCCATGTGTAGCTGGAAGTCTCAAAAGGGGTGTAGGGAAAAGGGGGGGCTGGAAGCGGTATGTCAGGGAGGACTGTGTAGACGTTGACATGGGTGAAGAATGAGAGACTGCTCAGCAGAGAGGGAGGTGCTTAGTGAGTGGAGATGAGACATCCTGAGGGGACAGCAACGAGGTTTTGTCAGGGTGTCCGAGGAAGAATGACAGAAGACATTAATTTAGCAAAGGCACAGGCCATCTAAAGCAATTGAGAGAAGAGCTATTACACAGATGCACACCAAGGACAACAGCCAGACACCCAGAATACTTTGAAATGGAGTCATCGAAGTTGATTGAAGAAGACATTTGCGATTACAAATAGGGAAACATAGCAGTGTCAAAGCAGCTTGAAAGCACGGTGCCTCAGGACACCAGAAATTAGGGAAAGAGAAACCACATAGAGGACAAAAGCAAGTTCTATCCCATCAAGCAACTCAGCATATTATTTGTGCAAATACATGCAACATGCTGCAGGGATTGCAAAGATGTCATAGCTTCGAGTGCGACAAATTTATAGTGAGATAACATAATAATTCTAGAACAGCTGAATATGGAAGTATCACAGAATGAAGGAAGGGAGAGAGAATCTAAGGAAGAGAGCAATGCAACCCAGTTGGAATTCCTGAAGAGGCGATGTTGAAGATGGGTCCTAAGACGGGAGTGACTGTGAATGGGAGGAAATGGAAACCAGATAGATGCCCTAGGCATGGGGTGGGCTTGTGCAAAGGCACGGTGGCAGTGGGAATTTTGAGGGATGTTTAGTTAACTAGCACCAATGTTACCAAAGAGGAACTTTGGGTCACTTAGTGGATGTCCCTGAGTGCCAGCACCTTTTACAGCCCCCAAGTGACCTGTGTTAAAATCCAAATTTGATAGGGCCTTTGTCAGTTAAAGTGTTCTGTCTCCCTGCTGCAGGTATAATGAGATGACAGCTCCCTGCTCTGGCCTGGAAGGCCCTGCTTCTTGCCTCTGTCTTCCATTAAAATTCACCTCATTCTCTTCCTTTTCATTATATTCTTGGTTTGTGCCCGGCTGGCGTTGTTTGCGTTTTTTTTCAGAGAGGCCTTTCCCGACCTCCAAATCAGATTAGGTTTCCCCATGCCATATACATTCTCACAGCTCCTTTTCTTTCTTTCTTTTTTTTTTTTTTTCTCTCTCATACCAATTGAATACGGTCTGAAAGAAAAGAAAATATTTTGTTTTACTCCCTGTCTGATACCTGTCTGTCCCCCTTGACTCATGAAAGCAAATGCTTTGTCTGCTCGAATTTTGTCTCCTTCATCCCTGTATCCCCAACTGACACCTTGCTTGGTATATTGGTGGCCTCCAATAAAAATGAATTACATGAAAAAAGGCCAGATTAAAAAGATGTTGTTATTGAATTAAGTGATGAAAAACAAAAAAACCCTTTAATGGGATAACAAAAAGTTGAAAGGATAGTTTGAGGTAAACAATACAGGCACCCCTGAATTATAGACATCAGGTTACAAATGAGGGTCTTCCTGGCCCTGCTTGACCTGCACCCCTTTCCCACTGAAAGTTGTTCCTTCTCGCTCCTGCCCCAATGTTGCTGTGTTCCCCACTGATCCCAGCCCTACACTTTTGCTTACCCGGCTTAGTTAGTGTTTCTCACAGTGGGATTGAATTCCAAGGACTTTAGGACTATCTTTTGGGAAGCGATAAGGTGTATGAGAATTTTAAAATTTGTGCTCCATCTTGATATGTAATCTTAAAATATTAGTTTGCTATTTCAGAATCCAAGATTTCTGGTTTGGCTGTAGTCATTAAGAAATTAAAAGATGTTTTCCTAGAATAGGGAGTAAGGTCCTCAAGCCAGCATTTTACAAACTGAAGCATACAAGGGTTTTTGTTGTTTTGTTTTTTTTCCTTTTCTGATGGGTTTCCAGATGATTCACATCTTCAGAAACATTGCCTGCACAACAGTCAACCCAAAGAGTGACATAGAACTGAGAGAGAGAGAGAGAGAGAGAGAGAACTATTGCACAATACGACAGTGATCAATGATAGGAAAGCAAGTTGTAGCTTGGTAAATGACTATGTGGGCAGAATCTGAATCATACCAAATTTTTTAAGGATAAAAATGACAACGTGCATAAAAAGTACATTAATTAGAATAGAACAAAAAGAAATAAGAACAGGGGAAGAAATATAGAAGCAGCAAAAAAGTTGAGTAACAACTGTATTTATAAGAAATGACTTTACTGGGGCACCTGGGTGGCTCAGCCAGTTAAGCGTCTGCCTTCAGTTCAGGTCATGATCCCGGGGTCCTGGGATCGAGCCCCACGTCAGGCTCCCTGCTCAGCGACATGTCTGTCTCATCTCCCCTTTTCCCCTCTCCCCCGCGCTCATGGTCTCTCGCTCCATTTCTCTCTCAAATAAATAAATAAAATCTTTGTAAGAAAAGGAGAGACAACTATCAGATTGACAGCTTACTCAGCACCATCAATAAATGTCTCATACAAGAGAAATGAGAAGAATCAGTTTTCTTACATCTTAAAAAATAAGATGAGCTTATTTATTGAAAATATGTGAATGAGTCTCCAAAAAAAATATGGTAACAAGCCCTGTAAGTCGAACCCCTTCCTTTAGAGGGAAGGGGAGACTCTGTACAGTGTTTTGCTTACTGAAATGTCTAGGGTGTGTTCTCCCAGCACCTGCACCAAGAATGTGTGAATTTTCATCTGGCTACTCCTACTCTCCTTTTGGGTATTCTCTGGCTGGCTTCTAGTTGGCAGATCTAACTTTGCTACCGTCTCCAAAGTTTTCTAACTTTTGGAATCAAGTGCTGAAGCTGCAGTTTTCCGGGGCTGCACAGCCAAGCGGGTCACCATTGCTGAGAGCACATAACTCCCATTATAGCTCCTGGGGCCTTCAGAACGCAGCGAAAATAGAATAGCCTCCCAGAGGAGTGTTTGTCTCTCACCCTCTCATCCACTGAATGTCCTATTTAAAGGTAAAGGAAGGAACACGTTTTCTTTTTCCTCGCATTTCTTCAAGATCCACATCTTTTATTTTTACTTTGATGGTCTCTAAGTGAGGGTATTACAGAGATTTGGAAAAAAACGGATCGCTGTCTGATTAGCAGGGGAGCAGGGAATATGGCTTTAAATTTCTCTTAACATCTTTGCTCTCAAATTGGTAAGTATTTATGCAGCTTCTTGTCTCTGGAGGGCAACCCCAAACATCAATCCTCCGCATCCCTGTAACATTTGCAGTGTGCAAGTGGTGTCAGAGTGTTAGCGGCTGGAAATCGGTTACTATGGTTACCACCTATAAAAAGGTCACCTTCAGGAAATTCTTTCTGTGTGCGAGATAATACAGGGATAATGAAACTTCCTTGGGAGAGGATAAAGAACAGAGTTTGTGATGCAGGCCTGTAATTACCTAGGTGGTTTTGGAAATCTGTATGTTATAATCAGTGCTTCGTATTTCAATAGGAAGCACTACATCAATCGGATATTATCTGAGTTAGAATTCCATGATATTACCAGCAATAGTGTTCTGACAGGGCGAGGAAGCTGTGATGGAGGGGGGCTCTGGTTTGTTTCGTCGGTGCTAAGTTTATTTTGTCGGTGCAAACTGCTTGATTGTTTTAAGTCAACTAATAGGTGTCGAAGGAAAGGAATTCTTTATTGAGAAGGATTAGGTTTCTCCTAACTACTGAGAAGAATATTTGGCTGCATGTGCCAAGTGTTCCCAGTCAGAAGTGACTGAGGTCTCTAAAGCAGCAGTGAGACTGTAACTTGTCCATCGGGGAATCCTTTAATTATCCATCCTATCAAGTGTCTGCCCTGTCCCTTATATGCCTCCCATCAGAGACTTAATCCAACATTCCCCACACCATGATACTGGTCAGAGAGCTTTATGAGACACTTCTTAACTTTTTCCTAGCTTTCCCATCAGATGTACATTTGGCCCCAGTTACTAATCTGCTATGATTTGGTTTTGTATCTGTGAGTTATGGACCCAGGGAAGAATCTTGAGTCCCCTGTGCATGGACGCAGAATAACAGCACTGAACGATGGCCTCCGTGCTTTGCCTGGACTGCCTCTCTAGTATATCTCTATAAAGAACGTCCACTGTAAAAGCTGCTCTTACTTAGCACCTACACATGGCATCATGGGCAAAGGCCTGAGTGATGTGAACAGTCTCTGGGGAATTAGTGATGAACTTGTGCCTTCTCTCTTTGCAACTACAGTTGAATAGGCATAAAAGTCACTTTGGGAGGGTAAATTTTCCCCATGTCATGTTTTTTAAGAAATCTTAGGTTGTCATAAATGAAAGATGCCATACTTGTAGGCATATTCCTTTGGCGAGTTTTAGGGAAATTCTGTTCTTGCCCAGAAAGCAAGACCTTGACAATTCTTGAAATTGAGAGACTGGTATCTGAGTGCAAAACCATGCATGCACTCTGATCTTTAGGTAGTGTTCCATGTACTATGTAAGCTTCTCAAATACATGAAACATCATATTACTTTACTGTTTTCTGACAGTAGAATTTCTAGAATTTCAAGAAGGGCCTTTCTTCCTGGCATCAGTTCAAAGGTTACTTTTTTTTTTTTTTTTTTTAAAGAATCTCTCATTTCCATGCCTCCAGGGATTCTACCAATGAATACCCTTGTAGCCTGAAGACAGGGTAAATTCCAGGGAACTAGACATAGTATATGGGGACAAACATATTTGCAAAGACCTGCCACCAACTGTCTTTATGCTCATGAGTCTGGATAGCAGTGGGATGATAGTAAGAGTGGAAAGGATCCCAAAGGAAGGACTTTATACCACCTATCCTTAGAAGTTAACTCTAATGCTTGGGCCAGCCATTTATTCCTTGAATCTTTTATGCAACAGCTTGGTAATGCACCTGACAAATGGTGTTTCTAGGGCTTGTCTGGAAAGTTTTTGCAGTTCCTAATATAATCATCACAATCATTTGCTTTTTCTCTTTCCTCGTCATCACAGAGTTTTTCTTTAATTCAGTAGCCTTTTATTTATTTAGAGGTCACTAACTAGTCATTTCAACCATGTAGAACCACCAGGAACATAATTGAGAATCCATAAATAAGTTTAAAAATATGTATGGAAACAATGGATATTGTTAAGCCCAAGCACTACAGCAAACCTGAGCTCCTGCTCAGGCTCTTGTTCTCCATTTCTGTTTTCTGAAAACCCAGAGGCCCCTGCCATGTCATATCAGAAGCAGACAATTTAGAGGCATGGAATGATAGCTGCTAGAGGCAAATAGTAGAGGAAAGCAATAACTAGTAAGAACTGATGTCTGAATACTGAAGGAATGAAGGAAATGTTACAAAAGAGAAATACAGCGAGTCACAAACTGGGGCAAGTAGAGGCCATTTAGTACAGAGACAGATGACTTGAAACAGTACAACATCTCTTGAGAACATTACTTTTAATTGCATGCGAGAATCATGGAGATATATCATGATTTCATAATGAAAATTTTGAATTAAGAAAAAAATAATTTATTATGTTTCTTCTGTGTAAAGCATAATTGTGACTTATGTCTACCAGGTTCTACTAAAGAATTTAAGTAAAGAAATCTATCATCTATCTATCTATTTTTAAAATTCCATTAAAATTATAGTTTAAAAAATCATGCTCACAGAGATAAATGTTACTTATCTAGTAATATTTGCTTATGTGGATTATTTACCCATTTGTGCCTGGTATATAAGTTTTCACATAAGCAAAAATAGAGAGGATTAATGAAGAACTAATTCTTTGAAAAGTGTGGCACTATCAGCTCTGGCTTCCTCTCTAGTCCTAAATAATACAATCTATTCTTCCATATATATGTTTTTAAAGATTTTATTTATTTATTCATGAAAGAGAGAGAGAGAGAGGCAGAGACACAGGCAGAGGGAGAAGCAGGCTCCATGCAGGGGGCCTGACGAGAGACTCGATCCTGGACTCCAGGATCACGCCCTGGGCTGAAGGCAGGTGCTAAACTGCTGAGCCACCCAGGGATCCCCTCTTCCATGTATTTTTTAAAAATATTTTATTTATTTATTCATGAGAGACACAGAGAGAGGCAGAGACACAGCAGAGGGAGAAGCAGGCTCCATGCAAGGAGCCTGATGTGGGACTCAATCCCGGGTCTCCAGGGTCACACCCTGGGCTGCAGGCAGCGCTAAACCGCTGTGCCACTGGGGCTGCCCTGCAATTTCTTTTCAACTTTCCTTCCTTGCTATTATATCATATACTTTTGATAGTATCATTAATTTTCAAGGATGTGATTTTAATCATTTGGTAATTAATTGGTGACTGGACTTTATCATTTTAAAAATTTTTGTTAAATTACCTATATTGGTTTATCTATGTGCTTCTTTGTTTTTCCTGTTTGTTGTCAGCAAATTTACTGTCAGTGACTTTATGTGTACACGTTTGGTTAAGTCTCTGATTATTTCTTTAGGATAGGATTTTAGGAGTAGAGTAGTTAAATCAAAGGGCATGACATATGTTTAAGGCACTTGCTTTATATTTAAAATCACTTTTTCTATAGGTTATACCGTCTAATATTTCTACCATAAGTGTTTAAAGGATCTAAATTACTACTTGGTATTCTGTGCTTTACAAAGTACTTTCATAGCTATTATCAAATTTTATTCTTCCAAAAGTCTTTTGAAGAATGTTAGCAGTATTTTTCTCCACACTATAGATTAGATTTTTACAAAGTAATAAAAACAAATCTGAAGTTATGTGTCTTATACAAAATGGCAGAGACAAGACTGGAACCAGGTTTCCCAAACTTCTGTAAGACACTAGGGAGGCATTAAGAATTTCCATAAATCTCATTCAGTGCCTGAAGCTCCGCAGTAGGAAGATCTTATTTCATGTGGAACCTGAACAATGACACTTTTGCCCTGGGTTTCTACTGCTAAGAGCAAAGGGAAGCAAGCGGGAGTGGGACCTGACCATTTTGTGACACTGGTTATTCTAGAAGTAGCTGAGTCTGGAGACCACTTGGCTAAGTTCACTGAATAGAAGCCAACAGTACACCTTTCCAGCTTATTAAAATAATTCTGTAAATACAGATCTTTATAGAAAATTTCTATTCCCTCTGTGTTTCACTATAAAGCCTTTATAAATAGAATCTTTTAAAATACTTTCTGCTTTAAGAAATATCAAAGTCTTGTAAAAATAAAATATACAAATATAAAAATATTAAAAGCTGTATTATTTAAGAGAACTAGTTCATAAAGAAAGAGTAAGCATACATATTTTATCTTTACACTTTTAAGTAACAGTTATTCTTGTGGTTCCTAAAAGGGATATCTTTCTACATGGCTTGACCTGTCTTCTAACATTAATGATTAATGTCATTCTTCTCAGGGTGCTCATGAGGTACACTTCTCACAGGAAGCCAATCACAGCTAATTCTTTTATATATTTTATGTTTTTTAAAAATATAGAAATGGGAAGGTAAAAGTCACTGTACCACCTGACAAAATAAGCTAAAGTGTGGCAAATTGTTATTTTCTAGTTATTTTGTTTTTGATGCAGGAGAAACTTTTTTTTTTTTCTCTAGAGAAAAGAAACAGGGCTTGTTGGCAGGATTCTAATCTGAGTGGAACCTGAAGGCATCGGGATTACAGGTGGCTGAATACACATTGTCCATGTTGATAGCATTCAAAGAAGGAAAGAAGAAAGGAATGTTTAAGTTTATGCCTACATCTATATTAACAGGGGTTTGTATGGCACCTCAAGTTGTCATGCACAGATGGCAAATGTTCTAGAATATATGTGAATGCCTGAAGCACTCTTTGTAACCATTCATCTTCAACTCTTTTGGAGAAATGACTGGACGGGATTCATCGTCCTGTCTCTTTTGCTGGCTGTTTAAGGATTCCATGGGCAAATCTCACATTTCTATGGTTTCATTTTTCTTGTTAGTAAAAGTAGGGATAGTTTAATCTTGCAAATCCATGCTTACTCTAAAGTTCTACAGTTAAAAAAAGACAACTTCAAATTTTGCTGAACACTAATATAGTTGGTGCAACTAGAGCAGCACCAAAAGCATTTAAAAAACTCACTTTAGGATGCCACAGTTTTGGGGACAAACATTATATGGTTTCATTCATATGGGGAATATAAGAAATAGTGAAAGGGATTAAAGGGGAAAGGAGAGACAATGAGTGGAAATATCAGAGAGGATGTGAGACTTCTAACTCTGGGAAATGAGCAAAGGGTAGTGGAAGGGGAGGTGGGCAGGAGGTTGGGGTGACTGGGTGACAGGCACTGAAGGGGGCAGTAGACGGGATGAGCACTGGGTGTTATACTATATGTTGGCAAATTGAACTCCAATAAAAAATATACAAAAAAAAAAAAGGAAAAAACTCTAAGATGTTCTACATTGTAGATGTCAGTGTAGGAGGGAGGAAGCAAGCACAGCACTGTTCTTCAGGTTACAGCTTTTGGAATCAGACAGACCTGAGTTTTTCTGTTCTGACTCAGTGCTTTGACAGCTGCATGACTTTGGAAATTTTTTTAAGCTTTAGTAAAATATGGAGATAATACACTTCTCTTTGTGTAGAGAGCAATGATGGAGACACACCCATTAAACCTAGTGTCCTTTCTGAGCATTAACTCAGGAATCTAAGAAGCTTCACTCCATTCTGTAGATCAGAACTATTTTACAAAATGGTTACCTATATTTTCCAGGTAGAAATGGCCATAACAGTAAAGATGCTGGCAACCATACTTCCTTTTGATTCCTTTCAAAATGTGCTAGTGTGTGTCATGTGCACAGGTATCAAGGGTGTGTTACAAGTAGGATGTTGTCAGAGTAATTGGTATTGATGGATGGCACATAGAGCTGTGATTTATATAACAAGAACTATTGTCTCCATGAAATTGTAGCCGACTCCAACAAGTCTAAGTACAATTGGTTGAATGACAACATTCAGAATTGCTTTCTCCCTTTGAAAGAAGAACATAATAGTATTTTCAAAAAACAGTCATCAAGTAAACAATATCTGTCTGTCTTGAAAATATGAGGTTGACAACTGTGAAGCCTAGCATCATAGATTTACCACCAGAACAACTAAGGTTTGGTAAGAAGAAGCATCACTATTGCTTTCCTAATATGCTTTACACTTGAATGACTAAGTGGTCTAAATCATTCAAATGAGTACAGGTCTGGAAGCTTTTTACTTTTCTGAAAAATTTCTATTTCTTAAAATATGCCATTTCTTAAAATATGCCGATATGAAGGTTACTAGCTCTTTGGACTGTCTTAGATAACTGTTTCATCCCGTGAGAAGCCCCTTAACATCTGCCTAACTAAAATATCATTTCTTCCACTCTTAAAATGCACAGATTGGCCAAAAAGTCCTAAATCGGTGAGTTCCATTTCTCATAGAACTTTTAAATTTCAAACTATCTGTGTAAACGTACTTGTCTTGATATATCATTTTTATGCATTGATATTGTCATTATCTTAGCTGCTTGCTCAAATTTTAATACAGAAATCTTTGGAGGAACTACAATGGTGTTAATTAATTCAAATGATTCACTAAAAAATAAGTGAAGTCCTGTACCTGAAAAGTTATAATCTGTGCCTCCAACTCAATCTAGACCTAGTCAGAGACTCCACAACAGTGAATTTCCCAGTTCTGAATCAAATTAAGAAAAAAAAAATGTTTCTTATTCAAAATTTTACTAAATGAAAATTTATTTTAATTTTTATCTTTTCATCAATTTAAATATTTATTTTTGTCCTTTTATATTTAATTGTATATTCCTATAACCAGTCTTATTCATGGCAGTTTATCTTATTGTTCCTTTGTAGTCTTTTCTCAATCTTTATTTTAATTTTTCATAAACGATGTTTTCTTTGATCTTTTTCAATATTGTGGATTGTCTCGATGCTATTTATTTATTTATTTTTAAGATTTTATTAATTAATTCATGACAGACACACAGAGAGTGAGAGGCAGACACAGGCAGAGGGAGAAGCAGGCTCCATGCGGGGAGCCGGATGTGGGACTCGATCCCGGGTCTCCAGGATCACACCCTGGGCTGCAGGCGGCGCTAAACCGCTAGGTCACTGAGGCTGCCCTAGATGCTATTTTTAAAAGCTTCCTTTAGTCTACATTTTTGTTATTGCCAGTCAAGAATAAATAATTTTTATTTTTGAATCTTCACTATTGAAAGCAAAAAAATTCGTATGCTTTCTTTCCCCCTCTCCATTCATACTGTTTTATTTTTTATCTGAGTTTTAAAATTCAGATTATTGCTTCTTAAGGAAACATTTTCCTTAATAACTTTTATTTAAAAAATCATTTTTGATAATTTCATTCCATTTAGTATCCAGGTTAAAATAATCATTTGACCCAGTTTAACAGCTGGCCAGCTGGAAGGCTCACTGTCCTTTCACGCCCAAACCTTCTTTTCTTTGAATGTGGTGTGTCTTCTTCATTCCAAGATCAAAGCACATATTTAGTTTTAAAAGTTTTCATGGGTGAGTATTTTCTGAATCTTGAAATTATCTCCCTTTGCCTTTATTCACTGTCTGGATGTGCAGCTTATTAGCCTCCATTCTTCCTTTGAAAATTCCCTGAAATTGTCATTGTTTATAGACACTTACTTTTATTGGCTTGATTGCTTCTAGTACTTTTTCTGTATCCATACCATTTCAAACATTTATCTAAGAGGTACCTAATTACTTAGAGCAAGAATTCCTGGTATATGTTTATAGATTTTTTCAAAGTTCAGGGAGGCTTTTTCCTTTGTATAACCTCAGCTTTCTGAGTCAGAAGGGAGATACAGTCTTCTTACATCTTTATGGACTCTTTCCTGAAGAGCCACATGGGGAGGTCTTTTGATCTACTTTAGGTGTATTTCTTTCTATCTGATTCCATTTGTTTTTGGAATCATTTAATTTATTTATTTATGTCTTAATATTAATAAATAAGGTAAATTAACACTATTTATAAATCTTGATTTTCAGTAGTAGTATAAACGCTTTATTGTGTTTTCCTTTCTTATCCTTTTCTCTTTCTTTCTTCTTTCTTTCTTTCTTTCTTTCTTTCTTTCTTTCTTTCTTTCTTCTTCTTCTTCTTCTTCTTCTTCTTCTTCTTCTTCTTCTTCTTCTTCTTCTTTTTGGGTGTGCGAGAGTGTGAGTGAGCAGAGGAGGAGGGTCGGGAGGGTTAGAGGAAGAGGGAGAGAGACTCTCCAGCAGACTCCACACCCAGCATGCAGCCAACACAGGACTTGACCTCACAACCCTAAGATCATGACCTGAGCCGAAATCAAGAGTCAGAAGCTTAATAGACTGAGCCACTCTGACAATCTTTTATTGGGTTTTCATGAACCTGTCAGTGGGTTTTTAGAAGAGGCTGCACGCAGCTGATAGGCTGGTGTGGTTTTCTAACAAAGAAGCCTAAATAATGAATACAAGTGACCTGTAAAGAGAAAGGCAATCAAGATGAAACATCTGAAAACTGTTGCATTTTCTTTTTTAAAAAGATTTTTAATTTATTTGAGAGAAAGAGAGACCAAGAGAGAGAGCATGAGCAGGGGAAGTGCAGAAGGAATGGGAGAAGCAGATTCCTTGCTGAGCAGGGAGCCCAATTCAGGGCTGGATCCCAGGACCCTGAGATCTTGACCTGAGCCAAAGGCAGATGCTTAACCAGCTGAGCCACCCAGGTGCCCCCCCCCCCAAATCATTATTTATTTCGAGATGTCATCTTTCAAGTAGAAGATTCAATATTCATCCAGCTTTGGAATAAGATTGGTGTAGGTATTATACTGAGCCACCTGAACAGAAGAAGAATACAAATGTAAAATTATTTTTTCCCTCTATTCTTGTGTATCTTGAATATAACCAGATAGAACACCTTCCTCTATTCACCTCTATACTAGTCAATGTAGGTTTTCATATTCCCATCAAGCCCTATTATTCCTTAAAGGGAGGATATATTTCTACCAAGGACTGGTAAACTTTTCAGAGTCATTAAAAAGTTAAAGATAATTGTATTTCCTATCAACCCAAATGGACAATAATATTTTACTTTTTATCGTAATACATTTTCTTGAAAGATCAAAAACTTTCAGTGCAAAAAACATTTTCTTTCTAGCTGGAAAATAAATAGCTGAAAATTCATAATATCATCAATGAGGGAGTTACTTCAGATTTATACTCATGCCAAGAATAATAAAACATTTTGGTAAAACAATTAATCTCATACAAATTACTGTCTGTACCCTTATTTCTAGGGTCAATCCTGACTCTTAGAATGTGGCCTTTCTGGATCCTCAGCCAAAAGCCCAGATATTGATGAAGATGTCTCCTGGCTTGGCTGAGTCTGAACTTGAATCTTCCTGAGGCACCATGTGGCATCTAAGATTCCTGCTTGGTTCCCCAGGCTCCTGGGTGCGTTTCTCTGCTGGTCCATTAGAGTCTTACCCTGCTTGTGTGCAGCTTAGATGGTGCTCTAGGACCCCAGGGACATTTTTGTGCTGATATTAATGGCTCCTTTTCTGCAGTTTTTTCTTCTCTAATTTCCCGCCTCTCAAATGCACGACAGCCCCTAACTCTGATCTATGTTTCTTTCACTGACCGAGAATACCTCTCTCTGCCCTCAGGGACAAAGCTGGGGGAATGAGATTTGGGAATCACTTCCCTTCTCTCATGTCCCTTCTCTTAAGGATCATAATCCTGCCCAATACCTGCAAATAATTGTTTTCTATATATTGCCCAGTTTTTATGGTTGTTTATGGCAGTTGTTAAGCTCTCTATCAGCTTTTTCTGAAAGACTTTCTTTGAGCTTGGACTTACAATATGGACTATAATCCTGCCTGACATTTTTCATCTTCCTGCTAGCAAATTATTCTGGCTTATATTCTAATAAACCACACCACTATCTGAGGTTTTCTCTATTATTTGTTTGTGGGTTTGTTTCCTCATCCATTTTCTGTCTCCCCCACTGGAACGTAAGCCCCATGAGCTACATCTCCATGGATTCTGACATCTTATGTGTCCTGTTAAATGCTGTAGCTCCAGCAGCTAGCAGCACACCTGGCATGCAGGAGACACTAAGGAAATATTTGTTGAACAAATGATTGTTTATTATGTTTTGCCTACTGATGTGCTACTCTCCAAAGCTGCACAGAATAAATTTGAGTTTCATACTGGATAAATAGCTAGCTTCATTATCTGACATATTCGTGTGTTGAAGACAAAGCAAATAAAACCTTGTTTTTCACCTCCTTCCCAATCTTTATTCAAGCATAGCATTTTATCTGAGGAATTACATCTTGAAATACATGAATATTGATATTTTTACTTTTCTTAAATTTGATTAAAGATCATTTCTTTGCCGAGCTGGTCTGTACCTCTTTTACAACATGGAGTATCTCTTTAACTTTACAAAGAATACTTTGTATTTTGATTTTTATACTCCCCTCCAATTTGAGGGGATATGAAAGTAGCTTTGTGAGGACCATTTGGAATTCAGTGTCATGACTCCTGCCTGTGCTGTGTTTGTTGTATCTCTGCACATGTGGAAAGATTTGTAGATGAAACACCATGGAGAGTTTGGCTGAAAACATAAACCTCACTGGCAGTCAGAGGGAAATAATAAATCAGTGATATTAAAATCTTTGTTAAATGTACTTCTTATGTCAGAAAGATAAGATCCAGAGTAAAGACCCTTTGCATTGAGAGAATACTCCCAGATCGGTATTCAACTAGAAATTTTAATAGGGAACATGCATCTTTTGGTAATGACAGTTGTTAATAGAGAACAAGATAGCACAGATTGGTTTGTTCTGTTCTGTTTCTGGAAGAAAAAAGTTCTCAGAACAGAGTCCCATATGAATAGGCTCCATGGAATTGCTGACAAAGGCTGGTTATGTGGAAATGAATGAGAATGCATATAAACCTCCTGTTAGAAGTGCAATTTATTAAACAAAAGGTGACTATGGATGCTGACTGGAGGGGACACAGTATTGGGAAGTCATGTAGTGACTATAAATTATAGATTGGTAGGGAAAGGATGATTTTGATGGCAGTGAAGAACCCATAAAAGAAAAAGATGGTCTAAGATCTTGAACTTTCAACTCAAGACAATGGTGGACAAACAAAATAACGTTATGGTGATCCTAAAGGGCAGACTTAAAGGGATTGAGATTAGAAATGTCTGTTTTGTGTTTTCTCTTAACCATGTGTTAAGTTAGGGCATTGTTTGGCAGGAATGAGACTTAGGATGGGGTACATGGGAATCAAATTGAGACATTTCAGCTTTTTGCTATATGAAACCTGTTTGCTAGTTGAAGCATCACTTTCTTACCCCTCCCTGGAATCAAACATTCTTTATATAAAATACTGAGACAGATGACTTATAAGCATACTGACACTTGTTCTACTAAGGATCCTCATCCAGAATGCTATTTCCCCTAAAAATGTGAGTTTATTTAGCCTCTTGAGAGTGGTATTAAGCCATAATATTCAGCATGAAGGAATTTATAGAATAGTCATTTTCTGCAGCTTCCAAAAGGCAGAAAATACAAACACAAAGATGGTAATCATTGTGATCACCAGAAAGTCAAGAGTTTCCTCCTTTCAAAAAATTTTTTGAAATCTGTTAAAAATATGAAGTGTGTTTTTTTTTTTTTAAAGAAAATTATATAATAGTGGTTATGTTCTCAATTCTGACTCCAGAAAGATATCCTATGTTCTTTTGAATTTAGTGCATTTAGTTTAGAATTCAACTTCTTTTGAATGGCTGTGAATAACTTAATCTAAGGCAAATTTCCAGAAGGAGCAGAAAGCAGCAGTCTCTTGAAATATTGCCTAATGATCTGTAGTTTGGGTACTCCCTTGATTTATTTTGTGTAATATTTCAGACATACACTGTAGGTACACAGAATAGAATTTCCTTATGAAATACTTATAAGGTATCTTGCATACCATAAATAAATAAGTTGAAGACCAAATTCATGAGATGATAAATTACAGTAGATGTCTTTGTCTAAGAAACTTTCTTGCTGATTAAATTTATTTTTGAAATACCTAGATATAATGTCAGTTCTTAGCCTAAAAGTATATTTTCCTGATACGTATAAGAAATAGAGTTTTGTTATCCAAATGTAAACAAGCAAGAAAGAATATATTAGAATTAATAAACTTGTACTGCCTTGAGCTCTTTTGGATAGCCTCTGTAAAGCTGATAAAGCATGTGCTAATTAATTCATATTTTTCACTTAACAAAACGTTTATGGAGCCTTTTCCATATGTCTTGGGGAAATTTAGAAATGACTAAAGCTTGAAGGCTCAACCATCCAGGACTTTTAGGGTAGTAAGGAAGACAAGGCATGTGCATGTAAAAATGTGTAGTAGTAAGTGCTATAAAAGAAGTATAAGAAGCTACTTAATTTATTTTTCTGAATTTGCTTAATTCTTTTACCTGTTATTGAAGGAGTCAGCTTACAACTCCTCAGATGAGAAGAAAGTAGATTTCAAAAGGAGAGGCAGGTAGACTTAGCTACCTAAAAAAAAAAAAATCTTTTATATATCAAATAACAAAGAAACAGAAGGCAAATAAAAAACCTGGGAACTACTTACAATTAATCTTACTATAAAAGAGTTTGTAAAAATAATATATAAACATCCTTTATGATTGCTCGGCAAACACTAAAACATCACTACAAGTTCAACAGAAGACGTAAGCAAAAAGTCACTGATTATTCAGCCTGTAAAATTAGGAAAAGTTTTCAATTAGCAATAATCGCACCTCAGATAAACCTCATTGGCTACAATACTACCACTGCACAAAGCTTCAGCCTGTAAAATTAAACTTATCAAATTATTACCACAGCAGTGGAAAACAGCTTTTTGTTTATGAAATCAATATAGATGTTTTTGGTAAATGATTGCATCAATATTGACAAAGATGGGGTCAGGTAAGTCCCTTTGGGTGAGGAAGAATTTCTGTAACATTTTAGGAGATATTTTCAATACCTATTGAGAGTATAAAGTTTTCATTTTCAGCAGTTATGCTTTTTTAATTTTTTATTTTTTTTAAGATTTTTTTTTTAATTCATAGAGACAGAGAGAGAGAGAGAGAGAGAATGAGAGAGAGGCAGAGACATAGGCAGAGGGAGAAGCAGGCAGCATGCAGGGAACCTGATATGGGACTCAATCCAGGGTCTCCAGGATCACGCCCTAGGCTGCAGGCAGCGCTAAACCGCTGTGGCACCAGGGCTGCCCTATGCTTTTTTTCTAAACCACATATCCTAAGGAATGAATCATGAGCATGGCCAGATTTATACATAAACATGTTTAATGCAGAAGTGTTTACGATGAGTGATTATGGGAAATAAAAGTGTTCAATAATAGAGAAGTGCTTAGCTGAAATGTCAGACAGTCATCCATAATGCATGTTGTGTGCTTGTGTGCTCTATACACACATAGAAAGCAAGGAATAAACCATACATAGCTGATGCAACTTTATTTCTGTATTTTAATCATAAGGCCTTAACATGCTTATAGTTTCTTCTTCCGCCACCCAACTTATATTCTCATCACTCTCAACAAGGACCTCAGCTAACTGGTATTCTTTACTTAGTTGGGTGACCCAGATTTCATTTCTGATGGGTCTGAATCCTCAGGGGACACTCCTCTTTTTGTTGGTGTGGGAAGAATTGTTGTAATTTCCTATTATCTTTTACTTTTGGACATGGAAGTGGTAAGAGGTACTCCAGAGAAGACCCTGGCTTCCATACATAGTTCTCTTGCCCAATTTCCTTGATTATTAGGGTAGCAACCATAGCCACTAGTAATGTGATCCCCCTCTTTGTCTGTAAAGTTCAGGTACATGTGGAACCCAAATAACCAGGTAGCATCCATAACTTTCGATTTGGTAGAAGCCTTCTAATCTTTCTGTCTCATGAAGGGAACATTACCCTCTTGGAATAATAGGCATCCAAAGCAGGAGAATTAAACATTCCAAAGAGAGGAATCATAAACTCTGTGAATGAGTTTTAAGGTGTGAAAGTGAGAGGAGCATCTCTCATGCCTTGAAGCTTGGACCTATGAACCCAGAAACGAGAGAGACATCAGTCTTCTAATAATGAGAGGCTTGGAAAGAAAAGCAGTCTACTTGGAGCGTGTGGGCATCATTGCTCACAACATGTGCACCACCTGCAACTTCTACATGTGGAGATGTGGCTGTCTCTGTTCAGAATAATTTCAATAGTTTTGATAAGAAATAGGTTTTGATAGGAATATATACATAAAGAGAAAGCCTTCATTTCCATCAGTGACTTTCATATCCCCTTCTCAGTACTCAGATATAAAAACTTCCATCCAGATTAAACCTATGTCTACTTCCTTTTCCTGGCTCAAGAAGTAATGCTTACATCTGTTCTAAATTCACCTTTTTCTCTTCTTTCTTGCAAACATGGAATACTCTCATTTTTAAGTATGTGGGCTACCATTCAGAGTTGCTGGGATTGACTCTACTGTCAATAGATCAGGTAACTTTTGTGTCATAGATGAGCTGTAGATGTCCCATAATCTCTGTGATAAAATACTACCTTTCCCTTGCAACTCCTCCTTGTAAAGTGACACTATAACTAAGGTAAAAATCCTGCTTCTGTTTCCACTGCAATGAAATTTACCTGATCTGGTGCTTCACTTTTTCTAGTGTGGTTGGACTAAATTCTTAACCTAGTTATGATATAGATGAGCAGTGCCAGCCTTCATCCAAATTATTGGGTCCAATGCTGTCTTTCTTTCTAGCTGGAGTACTGCCACGAATGAACCAGTCTACCAAAACCTGGTCATAACCTACTTAACTTCCAGCAGTGCTTGTAAGCTGGAATTTCCCAGTGCTGTCTGCATTGGCTAGATCTGTCTCTCTGGAGTCAGTGTTTGCCTTAACTGTGCTTGAGCCTAGCTTATCAACAGGACACTTTATATGAGAAACTTACCTTCTGTGACATACCTTGTTTCACTGGTCTGAGGTTGGTTTTTTCCCAAATCAAAGTAAAACACAATTAACAAGAAAAATGTACCCGATGTACAGCTCATTCTTCACCTAGCCTTGCTCATTAAATAATTTATCTCTTAAAAATCCTAGTTCCTGTTACAGTGTCTTCCTAAGTCTTAATTTCTAACTCTTAAATTTGCTCAACCATTTTAGGTTCTCTTTTGCCCACATATCGTCATGCCATATGACTTCGCATAATGTCTCATTGCAACACAACCTGTGAAATTATATTTTCTGGCTGGCACATAATCAGTGTTTCCATCATTTGTGAGATATAATACAGAGCTGCTAAAGCTAATTCTGTGTTAGGTGATGTCTCACTGCCTGCTTGAAAAGTGCAAAAAGATTAGCATGTTTAAATTAAACTAGATCTACTTGTAGAAGATTAATTATTTGGCTTGCCAACAAGAAGTCACCACATTATTAATGTAATGAACAAAGAAAATTGCTTCTATAAGAGAGAATGATAATACATGGTACTTTGCCATAACATCAGAAAATAACAGAGGTGAGTGATGGCAACATTCATAGATGTTATCCAGGTAATAATTTTTTTAAAGAGTTGGTCTCAATTACTATCCCATTATCCTGCTATTATTTTTAATAATTCTGGAAAGAGCTCATATTCAGATATCATTGATATATGTAAATGATGTTAGAAGACGAAGTCTATATTGAGAGTACTCCAGACACTTGTCATCATTTTCATTAGACTACTGTACAGGCTGTCAGTTGTCATGGCCCAGAAGGCTTGGTGCTTGTAACCTTTCCAAGAGCTTAAATATTCATCATGGGTTCATCCCTGTGGCTGTACTTGGAGATATGAAAAGATATAAGATGCATCCAAACCAACTTCTCTAAAGAAAATGTTGTGACAATCTGACAGCCATAAAAACAAATATGTCAGTAGCACAGGTGAACATAAAAAGAGAAAGGAGCAGCACAATGTTACTGGAGAACGAGATAATGGGACAAATTGGTCTTTCGTCAATACACAAAAAATGTACAAAGTCACTGTCTTCCTTTAGTTCCTGTTCACCTATTCAATTAAATTATGGTTGGTTTCTTTACTAAATTTTTAGTGCAGAAATTTTAGGAAAATACAAGAAAGACATTTAAACTTAAGAAGAATATTAAATTTAAATTTAAATTACTTGCATTTTCACATCTCAGAGAATGTTTTCTGTTTTGTAAAGTGTTATGAATAAATAATTTTATTTTAGAAAGCTGTTACATAAACCCTATTCATCCTGCAATTTTATTTCATATTATTTTGTGAACACTTTATTAGGTTATAAAAGTTGTTGGAAAATATGATTAATAATGACTATGAAATTCTAACAAATCAATGTGTCCTCTGATTGTTGAACATTAGATTTCCTCCCAACCTTTTCTGTTAGAAATTATTTTGCTTTGAACATCTTTGTGCATAAATATATCCATATTTAGATTATTTACTTAGGATAGATGCCCAGAAGTATAATTATATTAAATACTATGGCTTTTGATAAATATGAGTTACTAGGCCAAGATCTGGAAAGGATTGAAAACCAGGAATTTGAATGCTATACTTGGGTTGTAGTTTTACTGGGGATATTTAGTAATTATAGGAGAGGTAACTGAGAGCCAGAGAGTTCAACACAGATACTGTAGTTTCTCAGGGATAGAGAAAGATAAAAGACAGTATTGAGAAGCATATCAGGGAGATAGTATCTAAAATAAAAGACAAAATATATTTGAGTAAGAAAATATCAAAATTTTCGAACTGAAAAAAATAGAAATTAAAACACAATGGGTAGGTTTGATAACACACCGCATACAGCTGAAGAAACTGTGTATAAAAAGAAAACAAAGTTTAAGGAAATGTCCAGAATGAAATAGACAGATGGAATGAATAGAAAGAAAATACAGAAAAGAATATAGATCTTTCTTCACTTATTGGGACATAAACCCATCATAAATTGAAGCTATCATAAGTTGAAAATGAATTTAATACACTTTAACTTACCAGACCACCATAACCTAGCCTATTTTAAATTTGCAAAACTTACATTAATCTATTAATCTATAGTTGGGCAAAATCATCTAACACAAAGTTTGTAATAAAGTGTTGACTATCTCATGTAGTTTATTGAATATTGTCACACCTGGTAGACTGCATGGGGAAGATGGATTCTCATCATATTTGGATTTGAAGGTGAGAGAGGTGGATTTTCGTGAGTTCTTAAAACCAGCGGCACTTACAACCTGGAAAGACAGTTCATGGAGATACAGCATAGTAGCAGCTGTTTGAAAAACACCTGGGGCATATGGGAGGGAGAGTTCTTTACTCATCTCAGAGCATAGCTTGGAGAGGCAGGGATTGCAGGGATACCCCCTCCAGGAACAAAGGAGATGGCAGGGACGGTTTCTTGCCCCTGTTCCCCAGCACAAATACACTGCCACCTGCAGGAACCAGCATTGCAAACACTAGCTACCTAATTTGTTTACACCAAACCCTATCCCATTGTGCTTCAGTGGATATGCCCTTTGCAGTCACACTTGCCTCAGTCCCGGCACTGTGGGTCTTCTCACCCAGGAGACTGGGTCAAACCTTGCCAATACCATGTCTCTTGATGCAGAGCCTTAATTCTGGGGCAGTGGTGGTGTCAGGTCACATTTTGCAAGCCGACCAGTGCACACCTTCTTAAGATGTGCCTCACCTGGCAGGCGACCAAACACTTCCTACAGTAGGCAGAGAGCTTTTCCAGATGATTGGACTGGAGGAAAAATTCAGGATGCAACAACAGAGCACACACAAGACACATAGGAGACATTTGTTGTGGTGCCAGGGCCTGGGGAGGAGAGGCCACTGCAAGAGCTCTTCTTCATAAAGCCATTACCTTCAAGAACAGGAAACTATAACAGGAAGTGAAAACAAAATTGGGGTAGCAATACTTAGACAAAATGGACTTTAAAACAAAGACAGTAAAAAGAGACAAGAAGGACACTATATAATAATAAAAGGGCAATCCAACAAGAAGTTCTAGTAATTGTAAATATTATATACCCAGTATGGGAATACTCAAATACATAAAGCAGTTAATAACAAAAATAAATGAACTAATTGAGAGGAATACAATAATACAATAATAATAGTAGGGACTTTAACACCCCTCTTACATCTAGGCAGATCCTCTAAACAATATATACAAGGCAACAGGGTTTTGAAGGACACATGGGAGCAGATTCCATCCTACAACAACAGAGTACACATTCTTTCTAAGTGCACACGGAATATTCTCCAGAATAGATCACATATCAGGCAACAAAACCAGCCTCAAAAAATTAAAAAAATATTTAAGTCATGCAATGCATCGTTTCTGACCATAATGCTTTGAAACTAGAAGTCAATCATAAGAAAAAATTTAGAAAAAAACACAAATACATGGAAGTTAAACAACATGCTACTAAACAATGAACATCAACCAGGAAATTAATGAAATAAAAAAAATTACATGGAAACAAGAGAAAGTGAAAACATGATGGTCCAAAACCTCTGGAATGCAGCAAAAGGGTTCAAAGAGGGAAATTTATAGCAATATAGGCTTACCTTAAGAAGCAAGAACATCTCAAATAAACAACCTAAACTTATATCCAAAGGAGGTAGAAAAAGAACAACAAATGGAACCTAGAGCCAGCAGAAGGAAAGAAAGAATAGAGATTAGAGCAGAAATAATGGTATAGAAACTTAAAAAACAAAACAAAACTAAAAACAACAGTAGAACAGGTCAAATGAAACCAGGAGCTGGTTCTTTGAAAAGATCAACAAAATGGATAAATTCTAGCCAGACTCATTAAAAAAAAAAAAAAAAAAAAAGAGGGAGAGAGAGAGAGAGAGAGAGGGAAAGAAAGATGATTCAAATAAGCAAAATCAGAAATGAAAGAGGAGAAATAATAACCAACACCACAGAAATACAAACATGTCTAAGAATATATGAAAAATTATAGGTCAACAAATTAGACAACTTAGAAGAAATGGATAAATTCCTAGGAACATATAACCTCCCAAAACTGAAACAGAAGGAAACAAAAGATGTAAGCAGACCAAGTACCAGCAATGAAAATCGCTAATCAAAAAACTCCTAAGAAACAAAGGTTCAGGATCAGAGAGGTGAATTCTACCAAATATTTTTTAAAAAAATATTTTATTTACTTATTCATGAGAGACACAGAGAGAGGCAGAGACATAGGCAGAAGGAGAAACAGGCTCTGCGCAGGGAGCCCGATATGGGACTGGATCCTGGGACCTCGGGATCATGCTCTGAGCTGAATGCAGTCGCTTAACCACTGAGCCACGCAGGTGTCCCTTACCAAACATTTAAAGAAGAATTAATACCTATACTTCCCAAAGTATTACAAAAAATAGAAGAGGAAGGAAAACTTTCAAATTCATTCAATGACTAGCATTACTCTGCCACCAAAACCAGACAAAGACACCACATACAAAGAAAACTATAGGCCAATATCCCTGACAGACCTATATGCAAAAATCCTCAACAAAATACTAGCAAATCAAATCCAACAATACATTTAAAAAGTCAGTCACCATGATCAAGTGGGATTTATTCTGAGTTGCAAGGGTGGTTCAATATTCACAAGTCAATCAAAGTGATATAACACATTCATAAGAGAAATGATAAAAAAAAAACTATATGATTACTTCAATAGATGCAGAAAAAGCATTTGACAAGGTACAATAGTCATTCTTGATAAAAAAAACCCTCCACAAAGTAGGTTTAGAGGGAACATACCTCAACATAGTACCAATATTTTCCTAAGGCAAGGCATATAAAAGCAAAAATAAACTATTGGGGTTACATCAAATAACAAGCTTCTGCCCAGGGAAGGAAACCATCGACAAAATTAACAGAATCTACAGAATGGGAGAAGATATTTGCAAAAGCCATATCTGATAAAGATATCCAAAATAAATAAAGATCTTATAAAACTCAACACCCAAAAGACAACCCAATTAGAAAAGGAGCAGAAGACCTACAGCTCCTGTCTTGGAGATCTGGGTCCCAACTCCAGGGGACCATCCCTTCAGGTACCAGATAATCAGCAGGCAGCATCTTTGCCTCATGGCCAAGGGACTCCATCCATCCCCCTACCCCTAGGGGCTATTGCTTCATCCAATATTGACTACTTCTGTGATTCCAGTGTCTTTAATTATTATTATTAGCAGTAGTAAGGTACATTTTCTGTTCTCTGCTACCTAGTTGGAAATTGTTAATATTAAATTCTCTTTGTTAAAATGATCGCACCAGTTTCTATCTCTGGCAAGACCCTGACTGATACAGAAATCCATCCTTGCTCCTCTAGATACTTAATCCCTTAAACATAAGAAGCCAGTTTCCTAAGTGTATCAAGCAACCACCTCTCCCAGTTGCTGGGATTTTACATCAAATTACTCCAAAGCCTATAATCATGGATTCTCCAATCACTTTCCCCAGAGAGGCATCGCATTTAATCATGTCATTGTCTCCTATTGTGAAAGTCAGAGCTCATGTGCCATGTCTTATGTACTTAGATAATTTCTGAACACCAAAATAAATTTGATTAACTAAATGCCCTTTCCCTGATTATGGTAGAAGACAGAGAGCTATAATAAGTTCTTGAAACCATTTCTGCTGAAAGCAATATTCATTCCTGTGGTTTATTTTGGGCCCAAATCGCTATTATAGTAGATACATAGATGCTTTTGTGATTAAAAATCATTAATTACTTTTTTCTTGTTTTATGTGCTTCTGAAAGCAACCGTAGGTTTTCAGAGACCTCAGAAAAGTATTTAGTATTTACGTGTTAAAAAGTAAGAATCTTGAACTACTCTTCCGATTCTATCAAAAGAGAATATGGGTCAATGTAACTGCAGAAGAGCATTCTAGCGTGGTAACATTGGCTTCCATCTTTTTTTTTTTTTTAATAAATTGTCATCTTGTGCTACCAATGTTGAAATTTGAAAAACAGTTTAATAGGATGGACTTTAAATAGTTACCTGTGTCATTTAAGGAAATCTGTGTTCCACTTACAATGATTTGGCTAAAGATAGAGGATTAGAATTTAAGATCCTCAGAATCTCACCTTTCCTATATCATATATCATATATCATAGATGGGAGATTCCCTGAAATTTTTTTGTCTTTGGCACAAGTTGTATAGAATTAATCCTTAAACATTTTCAAAGGAGGGAGTATTTTTTTTAAGATTTTATTTATTTATTCATGAGAGACACAGAAAGAGAGAGAGTGAGAGAGAGAGAGAGAGAGCAGAGATACAGGCAGAGGGAGAAGCAGGCTCCATGCAGGGAGCCCGATGTGGGATTCGATCCCAGGACTCCAGGATCATGACCTGAGCCAAAGGCAGATGCTTAACTGCTGAGCCACCCAGGCATCCCTTCAGTTTATTTTTAATAAACTGGCAAAGTGGGACAGTTTTATTCTAATTTAATGTATACAGCCCAACTGAAGTAAACGTAGAGTTTTTGGGAAATGGAAGCTGATGCATTGTGCTACACAATCCTTCTGGGGCTGAGGTTGGCATAGACCAGTGTGGTCAGTTTTCTTTTTAACCTTCCTTGGTTTCACTATTGAGAGACCCCTGAAGCATTTCACTTTGTGGCTTGCCAGAACAGGAAAAGCATTTCTGGATTTTTAAATATAGCAACATGGATTCCATGAGCTCTAGTTTTTCCTAAAATAGGAAATTCTATCTCCTGGATTTGAATCTTATGAAATAGAAGAAATATGGAAGCCTTTTGCATGCTTAACTTCCTGGAGAAAATACATGGAACTTAATTAATTTCATGGATATTGATCTTCAATAGACAAAATAGTCATACAGTTAAAATATATACCTACAGAATATATTGTATATGTGCTTACAAAAGTTGAAGGAGTTTGACCTTTAAACAAATCTGTCTCTCAAGATGTTAAAACCCATGTCTATAAACATCTGAAGTGTATGTTTTGAATTACTGTGCAGTAATTAAACAGAATTTGTATGAATTCTTCCTTTTTATTCAGTAATCTGGATTCCAGAATAGGAGAACACTAATTTGATTCATTGAGTTTATACTTGCTTGTATTATAAAAATAATAGAAAATTATTGTATGATATGATGTGTGTGCTTGTGTATAGGTACATGGCATCTCTGTGGTGTTTATGTATATGCTGTATACACACACACACACATTTCAATTTATTTGCCTAGATATTTCAGTGTAGATGGTGTATTGATATAATTCATTTAGTCTGTATGAAATTTAATTGTTTCTTATCTTTTTCCTATTTAAATATGAAATTAAATATTTTTTTGCCACTTGTAAGATTATCTCCAAAGATAAATGTCAGAATTGGAATTGCTAGGTCACAATTTTAAATTATAATGAATTGCCACAGAATTCCATAAAATTATATATTAATGCCCCTTTCTTTGCATATCCTATGATAGTCTTTCAGTTTACTAGTTTTTTTATGTACAAAGCACTAGAATTTAAGAAAATTAGAAAACCTTCTCCAAGAAACTCATTTTTTTACCTTTGTTAATGATGTTTTTCAACATAAATTTTCCATTTTGTTAAGTATTTTATGGCTTTCAAGTCATACTTTCAAATACCATTTTACTCATTTTTATTATTTAAGTTTTAAATATCTCCCAAGATTCCTTTTGGAAATTTAATCATTTCTATTTTAACAAGTAGAGTTTGAGGCATTTGGGATTGATTTTGTATAAAGCATAAATTTACAAATCCCGCTTAATTTTTCTTCTAAATGACCAGATGGTCCCGACCAAAGCATGCATTTAAATAATATATTTTTCCCACTGATCTGAAATGCCATGTTTATCATATACTGGATTTTCTTTATCTTTGAGTTTAGATTCTCTTTTTTATTTTACTGATGTTCTTACCTGTTTCCTTGCCAGTATAACACTGAAGTAATATAGCTTTATAAAAGTGTTTAAATGTGTTCCAAGCCTCATTATTCCTTCTTCATTTTCAGAATTTTCCTTCTAAACTGCCATGTTTATTTTTCCATTAAAACATCTTCCTCCCCTCTGATATTGAGTAGTGAGATATATGTTATTTGAAAGTTTGAAAATGATCAGCTTTGGAGTCATGGTGGTCTGATACTATTGGATGATATTATTTAGCATAGTTGTTTTGTGTTTGTTTTAAATTAAGGTTTGGTAATTTATATCTTTCTCAAACATATCCGATACATCCAAATTTTCAAAAAGAACTTAATAGAGTTGAAAATATTCTTGTAATTTTTTCATAGTATTTGCTTATTTTTTAAAAATTTTTATTTATTTATGATAGTCACACACACAGAGAGAGAGAGAGGCAGAGACACAGGCAGAGGGAGAAGCAGGCTCCATGCACCGGAAGCCCGACGTGGGATTCGATCCCGGGTCCCCAGGATCGCGCCCTGGGCCAAAGGCAGGCGCTAAACTGCTGTGCCACCCAGGGATCCCTATTTGCTTATTTTTTTAAGTTTTTAATTCCACTTAGCTTACAGTGTTTTATTAGTTCAGGTCTACAATATTCAGCACTTCCATCCATCACCTGGTGCTCATCACAAGTGCCCCCCTTAATCTCCATCACCTATTTCTCCTATCCACCCATCTGACTCCCCTCTGGTGACCATTGGTGTGTTCTCTGTACTAACAGTCTATTTCTTGGTTTGCCTTTCTCTTTCTTTTTCCCTTTATTTATTTTGTTTCTTAAATTCCACATATGAATGAAACCATACGGTATTTGTCTTCCTCTGATTTATTTTGCTGAGCATTATACTCCAAGTACATCCATGTCTCTGCAAATGATAAGATTTCATTCTCTTTTATGGATGAATAATATTCTGTTGTATATCTATACTTATTCTTCTTTATTCATCTATCAACGGACACTTGAACTGCTTCCATATCTTAGCTATTATATACAAGGCTTCTGTAAGCATTGGGTAAACATTGGGGTGCATGTATCTCTTTGAGTTTGTGGTTTTGTAATTTTTGTGTAAATACCCAGAAGTGAAAATACTGGATCCTAGAGTAGTTCTATTTTTAACTTTTTGAGGAACCTCTATAGTGCTCTCCACAGTGGCTAAACCAGTATGCGTTCCCACCAACAGTGCAAGAGGCTTCCTTTTTCTACACATCCTTGCCAATACTTGTCATTTCTTGTGTTTTTATTTTAGCCATTCTGATAGGTGTTAGGCGAAACCGTTTTGTAGTTTTGATTTACATTTACCTGATAGTAAATGATGATGAGTGTCTTTTCATGTGTCTGTTAACCGTCTGTAGGTCTTCTGCTCCTTTTCTAATTGGGTTGTCTTTTGGGTGTTGAGTTTTATAAGATATTTATTTATTTTGGATACCTTTATCAGATATGGCTTTTGCAAATATCTTCTCCCATTCTGTAGATTCTCTTTTATTTTTGTCGATGGCTTCCTTCACTGGGCAGAAGTTTGTTATTTGATGTAGCCCCAATAGTTTATTTTTGCTTTTATATCCCTTGCCTCAGGAGACATATCTAGAAAAAAGTTGCTGCAGTAGATGTCAGAGAAATTACTATCTGTATTCTCTTCTAGGATTTTTATGGCTGCAGGTCTCACATTTACGTCTTTAATACACTTTGAATTTATTTTTGTGTATGGTGTAAGAAAGTGGTCCAGTTTCACTCTTTTGTATCTAACTGTCCAGCCTTCCCAACACAAGTCGTTGAAGAGACTCTCTTTTTCCTATTGGATATTCTTTACTGCTTTGTTGAAGATTAACTGACCATATAATTGTGAGTTTATTTCTGGGTTTTTTATTGTATTCCATGGACCTGTGTGACTGTTTTTGTGCCGGTACCATACTGTCTTGATCACTGCAGCTTTGTAATATAACTTGAAGACAGAAATTGTGATGCCTCTAGCTTTGCTTTTTCAAGATCATTTTGGCTATTTGGAGTCTTTTGTGATTCCATAAGAAATCTTAGGATTGTTTATTCTAGCTCTGTGAAAGATGATGTTGGTATTTTGATAGGGATTGCATTAAATACGGAGATTGCTTTGGGTAGTATAGACATTTTAACAATATGCTTTGGGTAGTATAGAAATTTTAACAATATGTGTTCTTGGAAGAGCATGAACATGGAAGGTGTTTCCATTTCTTTGTTGTCATCTTCAATTTCTTTCATTGGTGTTTTATAGTTTTCAGAATATAGGCCTTTTTCATCTCTGGTTAAGTTTATACCTAGGTATCTTATTATTTTTGGTGCAATTATAAATGGGATTGTTTTCTTAATTTCTCTTTCTGCTGCTTCATTATTGGTATAAAGAAATGCAATAGATTTAAGTATGTTGATTTTGTATCCTGCAATTTTACTAAATTCATTTATCAGTTCTAGCAGTTTTTTGGTGAAGTCTGTAGGGTTACTACAGATTATATAGTATCACTAGGTTATTAACTCATTCTTAATGTTTTTTATTATTCTCCTTGATTTTTATAACCCCTTTAAATTGAGGACATTTTGAAGACTTGCTATTTAGTTTAATTACCAAAGCAATGGTTTGCTAAATATTATTTTATCTGAAATGTGCATTGTATAGTAACTATACATTATTATATTATTTTTACATAAAATATATATATTTTGTACTCTGGGGTCAGTGTTTAATTCATTTTATTTTTAACTTTAGAAATTTTTATTTTTATTTTTTTACTTATTCATAAGAGACACACAGAGAGAGGCAGAGACATAAGCAGAGGGAGAAGCAGGCTCTCCGAGGGGAGCTTGATGCAGGAGTCCATCCCAGGATCCCAGGACCCCAGGATCATGATCTGAGCCAAAGGCAGACGCTCAACCACTGAGCCACCCAGGTGCCCCTAGAAATTTTTAGTACATATTCCATGTACCCTTGAAAAAATATGTAATTGCTATTACCATAGGTATGATTTCACAAATATCTGTTGGTAAATGTGTTTCATACTATTTGGGTCTCTATTTTCTTGCTAATTTTCTGCCTGTTTTCTATCAATTAGTCAAAGGGAAGTACTGAAATCTTTAATTATAACTGTGGATTTGTCTGTTTCTTCAGTCGATACTATCAGTTTTTGTTTTATTACTTTGAAGCTCTATTGTTAAACATATGCAGTGTTAAGATTGTTATGTCTTGTAACAAATTAACCCTGAAAATAGTCCTAGTTCTGAAGTATTCTTCGCCTGATATTAATATTGTCACTTCATCTTTCTGAGGATTATCGTTTGCATAGTGTAATTTTTTCGCAATTTTACTTTCCACCTATTTATGTCTTTATATTTGAAATATGTTATTTTAAACAGGCTTAAAAATCAGTCTAGCCTATCTGCTTTTGTGTTGGAGGGTTTAGAGATTTATATTTCATTTTATTGTCAATATAGTTGCTTTTATGTCCTTCACCTTTGCTATTTCCTGATTGTCCCATGTGTTCTTTGTTGTTTTTTTCTTTCTCTTATTTTAACTATCCTACCACATCACCACTTTTGGCTTATTAAATGTGCCTCTGTTTCCACTTTTAGTGGTGGCTCTTGAATTTATAATATATATCTCTAATGTATTGGAATCCACTTAAAAATATCATAATATTACTTCTTGTATAATGTTAGGACCTTGCAATATTGTAGTTCCACCCTTTCTCTTACTTTTGTCATACATCTTGTTTTTACATATGTGTAATGTCCTTAGTAGTTATTATCTTTTAGAGCCTTGGCTATATTTTAGAGAAAATAAGGAAGAAATATATTATATTTATTCTTATTTTATACCATTTCTGGAACTCTTTGTTCCTTCATGGAGACCTAAGCTACTGTTTGATACCATACTTCATCTGCCTCAAGTTTCTTCAACACCTCTCATCCAGGTATTCTGGCAGTAAACTCTCTCAGCACTCAAACTTTTGTTTTTCTGTAAAATCTTTATTTTCCTTGCATTTTTGAAAGATATACTTTGCTGAATATCAAATTCCATGTTATTGGGTTTTTCCACCCCTACTTGTAGCTCCTTAAACAAGCCATTCTGTTGCTTTCTGGTTTGCATATTTGCAGATGTCAAGTGTGTAGTTAGTCTTATTTTTGGTCCTCTGCATAAATGTCACTCCTCTTCACCCCCCTGCAGAGTCTTTCAAGCTTTACTCTTTATTGCTATTTTTTCAAAGATTTATTTATTTATTCATGAGATATACAGACTGAGAGAGAGAGGCAGAGAGACACAGGCAGAGAGAGAAGCAGGCTCCACACAGGAAGTCCTACGCGGGACTTGACCCTGGATCCTGGGATCACGACCCGAGCCGAAGGCAGGCACCCAACCACTGAGCCACCCAGGTGTCCCTTTGTTGTTGTTTTTTAAGAAAGTTTGTTATGATATGTTTTAGCATGATTTTATTATGATCTGTTGAGCTTCAGATCTGCTGATACATGGTTTTTAACATATTTCCAAGTTTTTCAGCCATTAGTTCTTCAAAGACTGTTTTCTTCCTACCTGTCTTTTCTCCTGGGACTTCAATTATACATATATTATCAATTATACATATATTAGACTGCATGGTTTGTCCTGCAGGTCACTGTATTTTTCTCTCTATGATTCACTTTGCTAGTTTATATTGTTATATCTTTATATAGCTTGATCTTCTGTCATGTCCAACCTGTTATTAACTTCATCCACTGAATTTTTCATTTAATATACTTGTTTTTCAATTGTAGAAGTTCCACTTAATACTTACAGTTTTCATTTCTCTTGGAGATAATGTTTTATTTTAAATTCAGGAGCATTGGGGCGGCCCGGGTGGCTCAGCGGTTTAGCGCCACCTTCGGTCCAGGGCCTGACCCTGGAGACTCGGGATCGAGTCCCACATTGGGCTCGCTGCATGGAGCCTGCTTCTCCCTCTGCCTGTGTCTCTGCCTCTCTCTCTCTCTCTCTCTCTCTGTGTCTATCATGAATAAATAAATAAAATCTTTAAAAAAATAAATAAATTCAGGAGCACATTTATAACAGATTTTCCAAAATTCTCTACTTTTTCCTCTGTCATTTTCTGCTTCTGTTTCTACTGACTTTTATATCTTCTGATTATGGATTAGATTTTCCTGATTTTTTTTTCACATAGGGATTTTTATTTGTTTTTGGTTTTTGATGCTCGAATTGTGTATTTTAGTTATTTGGTTGCTGGGGTTTGATGAATGTTATAGATTGAATTGTGGGCCTCCCTCCCCTCAATTCATATGTTGTGGGCCTCCCTCCCCTCAATTCATATGTTGAGATCTTAATGCCCAGTACATCAGAATGTGAACTTATTTGCAAATAGGGTCATTATAGATGCAATACCGTAAGTTAAGGTGAGGTCATGCTGGAGTAGAATAGATTCCTAATTCAGTATCATTCTTGTCTTCATTAAAGAAGGAAATTCAGATGCAGGCACACATACAGAGCATCATGTCAGCATGAAGATGACCATCTAGAAGTGTAGGAAAGAGTCTGGAACAGATCCTTCCCTCATAGCCCTTGGAACAAACCAAGCCTGCCAACACCTTGATCTAGGACTTACAGATCCAGAAAGGTAAGACAATGTATCATGATTGAATTAATGTAACTAAATGGATCACTTATAAAAAAGAAATTATTTATTTTAAAGGCAGAAATGTGTTGTCAAAGGCACAGATTTGGAGATCATTTCTTTCGTTGTATTGACTTCTCTAGGGCAATCATAACCTCACATATATGAGTTAGAGTTAACAGCAGCATCACAAAACTTTAATTACTTGTTAAAGTATTAGTGTTTTTATTATTATTATAATTATTATTATTACTGTTTGTTTTGTTCTGTGCTTAAAATTCATCTTGAATCTTGTGAATTTATGGTAATAAGTGGTATGAGACTGTGCTATCTAGAAAGGTCTGGTAATTTCTTTTTCTTATAGTTTTATGAACTTATTAGAACTGCTATTAATGGTCCAGACACTGTCTTCCTCCATTTAAACATTTTTCATTATTTTTTAGCTGCTACAAATGATTTTGGTTGATCAGTATTCTTCATTACAAATAGCAGGAACTGCTCAGGGTAATAGAGGAAGAGTCATTTCTTGCTGGAGTATATTTAGTAGCTCCCAAAATCATCGGTGATGGGGAAGGGGAGCTGAAGAAATTGATTTGTGGTTACAGGTTTAGGAAAAAGACCCCAAATCTGCAGAAAAGCAGCCACCATTGCTACTGCCACCAGTACAAAAACCAAATGGGAGGAGTTCACTTTTATCAAACCTGAAACATCAGAGATTCAACCTTGTAATTGTAGTTGTTCTCAAAAGGCAACATCTCTTTTCCATCTATACAAATGAAATTAAATGTCTACATCCAGTCTATTCCTACATATCATCACTTCAACATAAAAATTTTTGTGGAGGATTTGATTGAGAGTTCCTCTCCTTCCCCAAGAAAAAAAAAAGCAAAGCCCAATATTTGAGTTTTGAATTCCAGTTTGAGGAGGGATTTTACCAATAGAGAAAACTAATAAAAAATGATTGGCAGCCATGAAAGTAATGATGAGCTAACTCTGTGACAACTCACTTTAAGGACTGACATAGTTGCATGTCTGCTTATCCTGAAAGAGAGTGATCAATGACCTTCTAAACATGCCCACAATTATTTTCATAATTATCTAGGAGTCTCCATTTTACAACATTCTTAGAGGTGTTAAATTATTGGTTCAAAGTTCTGTCATCGATCTCAACTTCTTTTTTTAGTTGCTTTTCTTTTTAGTTTCATGTTTTATGTGCAAGTGATAAAGATAAATTATTGTTCCTCCTCAACTCTAGGGAATTAGTTTCATGCAGTGATGGTTTGATCCAAGCTTCATTTCCTGGAGTTATTAGTTTATCTGTATTCTATCTCATGAGAATACAGTTCAACTTTTGCCACTGAATTTGAGGTTTGACATTCACAATGTAAAGAGCTGATAAATGGAAGGAACTAGGCAAACAGCATGGAGAATGATTAGGCACAGACTTATTGGACTGGCTTGGTAGGCAAATGTTCAGAGTCATTCCTAAAATAATACAGACTAGGGGCAGGCAGAGGTAGAGCATGCTAAGTTGTGTAAAATTCCAGGAATATAAGGAGTTAAGCAGAACTGTGAAAGGGAATAAAACGAAATCACCAGGATGAAATTTAAAAAGATTTGAATTTTGATAGAAAAATCCCAGGGGTCATGGGATTTTAAGTTGAAGATTTGCAAGTCTAAGAGGCTCACACATGAATAGGTAGAGCAAAGAACGGATACATGTGGATTATTACTTAATGTGTCCTGGTTTCTACTGATGGGTTGGTGAGACCTTGAAGTATTAGACAGTATAAAGATTACTGATTAGTTTATTACCAACCGGGAGGGATGTGATGTGATATCTTACCCATGAACAGAGATCTCACAAATTCATTCCATTTAGGGACTGTGATACCTCAGACCCTCCAAACCTCCAAATCAATGCGCTTCTGCTCTAGTAAGATAAAAAAATTTTAAACTTTTGATTGAGTAACTGCCAATAATTGTATTTAGATTATGAAATGATTTTATTGGTTAATGTACACATGTAGATGGTCACTATAAAAATTCACATTTTTTATAGCTTTGCTAAGTAGTTCATGAAATATCTCTAATTTAGGAATCAGAGTTTGAGGATTACTTCTAATCTAGGGCTTACTTTAGTTTTCCCTATATTCATATACATTTATTTGTTATAGAGATGGTAGAGACATAGAGTGAAAGGACCACAGCAATCACGTAGTTAATCTTATTCCATAATTCAACAAATTAAAAAAAAATAAGGAAGCAGAAGCCCATTGGTGATGGTGACATAACTAGTATGGGGCAGGACCAGGTCTTGTCCAGTCAAAGGACTTCCAGTTACTTCCAATACACTCTGCTGCCAGGATATATATTTTTACCTACCTAAAAGATCAAGGATTCTGCTTATGCACAGATTGATATTAATATTCAATCAAAAAACTATGGCTAGATTTATTGATGCATGGTAGATTTCTCTAAACTGTAAGTTACAGCAGATGTGTAATAATTATCCTTGTAGATGTTGCCTCCCTGGCTTCTGAGTGTGCTATTCATTGTCTCATAAGCTATCAGAATCATTTCTTCATGTAGAAAAACCACTTTTCTGGTAACTACATACTGAAAGGGCTCACTGGTTCTACCAAAGCTTCAGAATGCTACCATACTGCTTGAAGCTTTTTGATGAAATCCACTGAGGGGTACAAGACTCTGACCTACTCATGTGACCTTCCTGTGCCAGCCTTTTTGTGGCTTAAGTATACATTGCTTAAGTATAATGCTCTTATTTATTCTCTATACTTGTCCATCTCTGAAGAACTTTTTTTTTATTCAAAAAGTGTTATTTTGGGCATATGGAATGATTGATTTTCATCATTTCCTTTACAGAAGTCCCCTCCCATCTTTTGTGCTATATGATTTTAAATGATGCTAATAAAATTGCTGAAAATTTGCATGCAGAATGTTGAGGCAGAGCCAATACAAGTTCAGCGTTTGTTTACAGATTTTCATTAAGATATCTTTGATCTGGGGGAGGACTTTGAAAATCAACAAAATTATCCAAAATCTAATATTTCACAGTGAAGTGTGTAAAATATTCTCCTATCACCTTCAAACTGGATCAGATTTCATAAAATTGAATATGGAAAACAAATCTAATTATTAAACATGTAAATTAGGAAGTTATTATTTGCATGACAAACCCATGCTTAGCTTCTTGATATGAAATCCATTTGTGGTAGAGGGGTTGTTTTTATGTAAATATTAGTACTTATGAATATACTTTCAGGTTATGAATTATTTGACAGGCTGATTAGTTGGTTATTTGGGAAATGATTACAAACTTGGGGAAAAACGTAAGACTGCAATACTAAACTGATAGAAGAATAATTAGAAAAAAAGGAGAGAGATTCTCTGAAATTTTCACGTCAATAGAAAATTGGTATGGTCACTGGAAATTATTTAATAGATTATAATATGTTTGGGGAGTGAGATTGAAACAATATCTCTAAAATTCCATAAGCTTGACAAGCTACTGGAGAATGATATGTGTGTGTGTGTGTGTGTGGGGGGGTAAGGTACATACACCCCAGGGAATCAGATAAATATAGATTAAAGGGAAACAGAAGGAACATCCTTTGTTTGCCGAGTACTCACTAATAAGCAAATGCATAGAAAGTGGGGTACTGGATCATATACTCTGTTCTTTGTGAAATGTAAAAGTCTGCTAATCTTTCAAGGATTGTCATTGTAGAGAAATCTTCTTTAGATTCAGGTGCCTTCCTCAGTCACTTGGGCTGTAGTTCTATTTCCATGTTGCCATGCGGAGAAAAGTATGATCTCCATATGCCCATCTCTTCAGTATAATAATAATAAAAAAAGCAAAAATAGACTCAGTCTGGCCAGAAAATACTGGCTGACTTACTCTAAATGTTTACACAGCACGGAATTGCAAATAATAATTGCAGGGTTACTGTTATCATATTATCAGAAAATCTTGTATTTACTTCAATTAATTGAGCAAATTCTTGAAATGAATAATTTCTTATAGTGAATTATCCAGTTTGTTGACAGTTAAGTGGATATTTGTTTCTCTTAGAGTAGAGCTCTCTTGAGGCAGTAAATAACACGGGTGTGCTAGCTTTGAAAATGTGTATAAGTCAGGTGCTTTTCTGTTTTTACTAATTTTGCCTATCTATAACAAGTGTAATTATCTGTTTTTCATGTTACAAGGTTTTCAAAAATAGTGCATTAAGGTACTTAACATTTTGCAGATTTAGAGTATTCATGTAATATGGTTGACTACATTATTCTCCTATGCTGATATAGTAGTTATTATTATTAAAGCAGTAGTTCTCAACCTTGTCATCTTTAAGGAGCCATTGAATTACTTTTTCCTTGTAGACTTTAAGATTTAGGATTTCATCAATAAAAGCGATTTGTATAAAGTAACGATTGATTAGTTTTTACTATTTAAAAGTCTATGCAATTCACAACTATGAACCAGAGATTTCTTTTTTTTTTTTTTAAGATTTTATTTATTTATTCATGAGAGACACACAGATTGAGGCAGAGACGTAGGCAGAAGGGGAAGCAGACTCCCTGCGGGGAGCCTGATATGGGACTCGATCCCAGGACCCCGGAGTCACGGCCTGAGCCAAAGGCAGATGCTCAATCACTGAGCCACCCACGTGCCCCTGAAACAGAGATTTCAATAAGCATTAATTGGGCAGTCCTGGTGGCTCAGCAGTTTAGCGCCGCCTTCAGCCCAGGGTGTGATCCTGGAGACAGAGGTTCGAGTCCCACGTCGGGCTCCTTGCGTGGAGCCTGCTTTTCCCTCTGCCTGTGCCTGTGTCTCTGCCTCTCCCTCTCTGTCTCTCATGAATAAATAAATAAAATATTTTTTAAAAAAGTATTAATTAACCAGGTTATCCGAATGAGTTAACATAATCTTAGCACAAAGAAATTAAAAGCTGCGTGGATATTCTACAGCTTCATCTTTTAAAAAGTATAATTTTCCCTAAGTCTTACATTTTGAAAAAAGTCCCCCCAAATTCTTTCAATACCTTGAAAGATCTCTAGTGGCTCAGAGACCCCATCCTGGGAGCTAGTGAATAAGGTTGAATGCCTTTGGGGTACTGTAAGGAGTTCTGAGAGTACATAATAGTTCAGTGAAACTCATCAGTATGTATTAAAACTACACAGGGAAAACTGTCGGGCTTCTAGAAGCCAATAACATATCTAGAAGCCAATAACATATCAAAGAGACAAACTATCTGCTGCTAGGGTACAGGCTACTGTACCCTAAATTTATTATTTATTCTCTACAGTTGTGTAACTTCCAGCAGGTCCATACAAAAGTGGTTTGAGGAAATAATAAAAAGATATGTGAGCTATTAATAATTTCTCCTTTTGCTGGGGTGGGGAAGAAAATGATAGTGTTAGGAACAAAAGGTAAATGAGTACTTATAATGGCCACAATGCTATTTTTGTTAAGCCACCTTCCCAATATCCTCTACTCAATGGAAATGAATATTTTGTGTGTAAACAGAAACATTTTCCTAATGCTTTTCAGTTTAACTTGAGAACTTGGTTGTGATTAACCTCAGTAACAGTTTGATTAATTGTATATATCAATAGACAGACGGCAGGAGTAGCATAAAGGATAATTTCAGGGAAGGAATAGGATAGATGCTCACAATATTTAAAGGGCCGCTTATTAGATTTCTGCAAATCCTCCCATAGTTTAGGACTAAGATGAAGTTGAGTTGGGTGTGAAGAAGCTGACAGTAGCCCAATACAAGGGCAGACTTTCAACATTTAATATTATCAAGTAATAGAAGAGAAAATTTTAGCAAGTCTTCTAACATTGGAAGTATCTTGCCAGAATCTCGGTTACTGTCTACCTGGGAGATTTCAGATGGAATGCATCCATTGTGAGGAAGTGGAGTTGATTTATTTATGAACTTTATTCCAGAAATAATTAGCTTAGATTCTGGAGTACTATGTCCTGGATATACTAAGTTCATCAATCTCATTTCATCAAAAATCTTTTCACTTATGTAATATTATCACTTTACAGTTTACAATTACATAACACTATGCAATTTCTTACCATCACCTAATGTAACAGACTCGTCAGATTGAAAACCAAGAATATAATCCAGGTGTTGGCACAATACTGATGCACTTGACCACTGGACCATGTGATCCTACTTCAAAGATCATCTGGTTCCATTATAAATAGTACATCTATAGCTAAGCTTTGTAGATTTGTCAAAAGTAGTTGAAATAAGAAGTCAGTTTTTGAATGTACATAGAGAATGAAGAACACCGTCATATCTGGGTTGTCAATAATGGATGTTCATATCTATCTCTGAGCAGTACCAGAGTCCAATAGGCTTTGTTACATAGTTTCCTATTGTCTTTGTTGAAAAGAAGTAGAGGCAGTCCAAAGGCTGGGGCAAGTTAATTATAGCATGCTTTTGGAGTGTATCTTATCTCTTTTAATAGGAAGAATTACAATATTGATAAAACACATATCACACGCAGGGCGCAAATATATTTTGCTTAGAAATATGTTAAAAAAGACTTACCTGCACACATCCATCATCTAAAGAGTAGCAACTGAAAAGTGCATGGTGACAGGTGGTTATCAATCTGGAACTAAAAATTAACTGTGGGTGAGTAATTCTCAAATAGATAATCATAATGTAGTTCACTGAAAATTTACACAATATAAATACGTATTGCTATATCTGCTTCTCTGTAAAAATAATAAAAGCAAACCTCTATAATAGTGAAACTAAAAATGCCATTTACAGATTAAGATCAGAGCTACAAAAGTAGTCACAAAATACTTATCCTTATTCTCCATGGCGCCATCAGTATAGAGAAGCCTTAACATTTTTATTTTAGAGATTTGGAGTTGACTTTTACTATTTCCAGTGCTACTGATCAAGCTAAAGAAAAAAATCAATTAATTCACTAGTTCGTTCAATAAACAAATGATGCAGGCTTTTGTGTGTCAAAGAAATAATTAGGAGTTAGGACAATTGAGTCCTATCACAGAATCTGTCACTAACTAGTTTCTACCTGTGGCAAGGGTGTTTATTTTTTGGTTCTCACTTAAAGCCCTTTAGTTCTAAAATTTGGTGATTTTACTTTAATGCCTCTTACATGCAAAGCAAGTTAATTGCTCTGTGCATTTCCAGTCACATTTAGGGAATAATGTCTGCATATGTGTTAATACCAGGCAGAGTCTTGCATATGAGTAAAAAACATGCTTCTACTTTTTTTTCCCCCACCCAGGAGATACAGATGGTAACATCAGTGTAAAATGCTTCTTTATTTCTTGTTTAATATCAGGCTGTACTAGTTGTGACTAGGCAGCTGGACTAGTCTATGACTTCTATAACTATCCAGAAGTAAGTATATGAATGATACAATGGGTATGTGCTTTTATTTGTTTGCATGGAATCTGCAAATCCTTGTAATGGAGAAATAAGACACCTGGAAATACATTGAGTGCATTAGATCAACTTGGGTGCCTAAGTATGCCACCACACACTCGGTGTATTGAAATGGAAAAAGAAGAGCATCTAACTATCACTGAACAGAACATCAACAGTAATTTAGGAATGTTGCTGACTTTTAAAATGTGTGTAGCAACTCCATTTGACACCACATTGGCCTCCAAGGGAATGTTAATATGACACAAGCTGCATATGAAACCTTTTCCTCTGTTAAAGCTTTCTGAGTACATCCAGAGGAAAGATGTTTTCCCCCCATCAAAAGAAATAGCCTGATTTAGTCAAAAAGAGGAAAGGAAAGCTTTTGGATGCAGCCAAACGTTTCTAGAACAGCTCTTTCAAGTCACACCGAGATGAGAACAGCAGAGCAGTAGAAGAGAGAAAACTTAACACAATATGGTGGTGGCCAGGAGCCAGGAAAACACATTTTGCCACCCCTTGTTCCTTATTGCTCCCCTAAACAGACCAGATGGGGAGGCTTCATCAATGTCAAACCTGCTGTTATCATCAGAGAATTTCCTTATCAGTGGGTTTGGAATGGACACCTCAGCCCCCTCTGAGTAGCAGACAGGCAAATTCATCCATTTCAAATATCACTAGCTTCACACATTAGAGAGGAGTGCTCCAGTGAGGACCCAGGTGGGGAGATCGGCAGGCTTGTGGGGAGGGGGGTGTGTGTGGGGTCTCTGCTCATCGAAGGGTCTTCTGCCTTCTGTGTGAACATTTGATACAGGAATATGCATAGACATGGTATTAGGAAATTTATCTTGGGGGGTGACAAAGAGGGGCATGTTAACATTTGGAGACTGTAAAAAGACTATTCAGGATCGTATTCTATCTAGAGTAGGATCAAGTCATTAAATATACATGCATTTCTAAGTTAGTAAGCTTTCTATAAAAGAAGAAAGATTCACATCACACCTTGGGTCCACATATGGGTTCATTAGTATGTGTTCGTGTATTCATTAAATGAATACACCTGTGTCAGAACTCCTTTAGCTGCTGAAGACCTGGTAATGAAAAGGAGAGATCCCTGTCCTTAGTGTACGAGAGGATCCGAGGGCACAGTACTTTGGAACTGACAACAGTGAAACCTAAGATGTTCAAGACACCCTAGAGAATTGAATTTTACTTTGGTATAGTACAATGTTCAGGTGCTCTGGGGAAAAGCATTCCAGACAGATAAGTGCAGCAAGTTCAAGGGTCTCAGAGTGACAAAGGATACTGTAATTTGTGAAATGGAGAAAAGATCCTTATATCTGAAATGTAGAATGGGAAGGACAGTTAATGCTGCTTGAAGCCAGACATGTGGTTAGGGGCCAGATTATTATAAGACTTTGAGTTGGAGTTTAATGTTTCGAGATGTTTTTCCAAGAGGAATGTTAAGGAACTGTAGGTTTTTTTTTTTTTTTTTAAAGATTTTATTCATTTACTCATGAGAGAAACAGAGAGAGAGGCAGAGACACAGGAAGAGGGAGAAGGAGCAGGCTCCACGTAGAGAGCCCAATGTAGGACTCCGGAATCATGCCCTGAGCCAAAGGCAGATGCACAACTGCTGAGCCACCCATGTGTCCCGTAATTGTAGGGTTTTAAATGATAGAGATGCAATGTGTGTTCTTCAAAAGAAGGTTTCTTGACTGTACTATGAAAGGATGGAATGAGCAGAGCAAGGGCACACAGTGAGAAGCCAGGAGGAGACAGTTACTTCGGTCTGGATTAGAAATGACGATGGTTTGGACTAGGGAGTCGCAGTGTGGATGGAAAGAAATGACAGATTCTGGAGATAATTGGCTGGTAGGATTGAATCCCCAGAATTTGCCCTCAACTCGGTAGTAGTCTAATGGGACAGTGAGATGTATGCACAATTAATTTTAAAATTTTTTTATTTTTATTTTTTTTATTTATGATAGTCACAGAGAGAGAGAGGGGCAGAGACATAGGCAGAGGGAGAAGCAGGCTCCATGCACCAGGATCCCGATGTGGGATTTGATCCTGGCTCTCCAGGATTGCGCCCTGGGCCAAAGGCAGGCGCCAAACCACTGTGCCACCCAGGGATCCCTACACAATTAATTTTAAAATAGTGTGACAAGTGCAAGTGAGAATAGTATGATCTTAGATGTGTGTGTTTTTAATTTGTGTACCATTTCTGAATGCCTCTTGGCTGTGACTTGAAGGAAGCTCAAAGTGAATTTCAAACAGCAGGAAATCTAGGGTTTGGTCTCCACTAAAGAAGGAAAAGGAGCAAAAATTTACATTTACCAAGATCCTATTATGTGACAGTCACTGTACCCAGTGTTCTCAAAGCAATCTCAGTTAAGTTCCATATTCCTGCAAAGAAAGTCTTCTCATTCACATTTGACAGATGATAAAACAGATACTGGAAAGTCAAGAGTTTCCATTACAGCTCCTTGGTGGCCAAGTTGGGATAAAAACCCACATCTAATTTTGAATATGAATTCTTTCCACTACACCTTCTTGTCTCAGATTTTCACAGGGAGGACTGGAAAGATCAACAAAGCCGAGACAGGGTATACTGCAGGATTTTTTTCCCAAAGTGTCGTACACATTATACCAGTGCCAGGTAAGCAAATTTTCAGTAGTAGAAGGATTAATAAATCATTTTAAATTTTTATAATTGTGCATTGATTTTAAATATATTCTGAAAAGTGTAACTAGTATATCAAGCTCGTGATTTGGCAAATATTGTTTAAGATGAATCTGATGCATTGGAGGTGGACACATTGAGTAAGTTAAAGGAGAAAATATTAAGAAAATAATAATAGCAATGGTGTGTTAGTAGGACAAAAATTCTGAGGGTGGCAGGCCACATGAAGGACTACACTAATCAGGATTAATCCACTACAATTTGCTTTAGTTGGACTTTGCTTCCAAAAATACTGCTAAGAACCCGTTTTCATATATATTTTTTATTGTCTCTCTATGGTATGACTCTCAAGAGGAGGGGAAGGAATTTCTCCTTTTTGAGACAGGTTAGTAAGCCACACTGCAGACTGGCATTTGGTGTCCCTCAAAGTGCCCACTGGTATTACACATGCTTTAATGACTTCGTAGTCTCCTTGCCCTTGACAAGGGATGTCATCTGTCACCAAACTCAGAAGTGTACCTTCAGAAAGGAAGGCTCATACTTGGTCTGGCTGATCACAAAAGACCAGTGTGTATTGCTGAAGTCGCATGAAGAAGACACCAAGGCTGTCCTTAGGCCCGGCAGTCTTAAGCCAAACACAGGCTTGGCTACTTCCCTGGCCCAGTTTTTGCCAGACCTTTGGGCATCGAGAGATCAAGAGAGTTCATTTCCAAAATCTTTTTGGAGGACACAAGAGGTGCTCATATCTGCATGTCCTAGAATTTTCTACTTATTTTTTTCTTAAAACACTCAGGGTAATCTATCAAATTAAGTTATAGGAGTCAAATTACCTGAAGCTGGTCTTTAGGGAAGCAGACAGCCGTGGTCTCCTGAGGTCATTCTGGACACTCTACATCTGCCTGGAGGAACAAAAGGCCCCTAGGAGGTGCAGGTGGGGCTATTGTTGGGCTGTTTAGCCCTGGATCTTGGCAGAGGGTAGATTGGATCCAAAGTCCACTCATTGCCCAACCCTTGCCTCCCAGAAGGCGGTAGATTTTTCTGCCCACAAAAGTGCAGTTCACTCTCCAGTTCTGGTCGAGGAAGCAGAGCCAGTTTCCTAGTGCCTGACTGGGTCCGTGGAGTGTGATGCCACAGCCTGTGACTCAAGACTGCAGCAGGACAATGCATGGGAATTCATGGAGGTTTGCTTAACAAAAGTCAAGTGTGAGTCAGACCCCCCTCTTGATGAGTCTGGGACAGGGCCTCTGGCACCTAGGCCACCCAGGTGTTTCTCTTCCAAAGACCCACCTGTAGCCTATGAAGCTCCTGGGATCCCCCAGGCTTCCTGTAGGAGGAGCGGTCAGAGAGGTAGCACTTCTGGCCATCCCCATGCCCAGCACACCTCAGCCCATCCTCTCACTGCTCCTTAATCCACGCTGGGCTGCTTCCAGGTGCTCACATGCAAATATTCACTTATATACTTGATATATTACCTAGATCTTATGGGGATTGCATCTAGTTATATTTTTATGAGCCTGGGGAACACAGAACCCTACCTCACACTCTCTAAGACAATCTGGATGTTTATATTTGCACAAGATGTCAAATAATAGATGTGACTAATAAAAAAGCTGAAGCACACCAGAAATTAACCAATGTTTGCACTAAGGTGTTGGTAAACCAAATCAGATGCCACCAAAGAATTATGGAATGAGACATTCCTATTGTTTTGTTTATAAGCATAGAATAATTTAACCCTTTGGGAAAACACCTCTTGGCTTCCCAGGGATTTCAGAAACACACCTGGGAAATTGCCATTCTCATGTACTAATTGGTAGCAGAGTTGCTAAGAGAGTTAATTGAATAGTATGTGTTATTCTCAGGACACATTCAGAAGGTATAGGTACAGATACACTACAAAACAGATTGCTTTTCTGTCTTTTAGCAATCAGCCTTCCTAGGGCTCTTCTTATTTATTCAGTCTGGCCTATCTTGAGAACAGTTTCTAGAAATAGAGAAGTAAAATATGACCAGAGACAAATAGAATGTTAACTGCAAGAGTAATTTAGGTCAGAATAACAGAAAGAATTATTGCTAAGTCCAATATTAGGTAATATCCTGAAAGACATTTATCTCAAGTGCCCAATAGTCCACCTCATTTTAACAGTGACATCAATCCCAATAAATCCAGGTGAAGTTGTTAGGCTATTCATTTCTTAGTACCTGCTCCCATTACCTTTTCTCTCTGGTGGCTGTAAATCCTTGAAACAAGATTCACTGATCTGTTCATTCATACATTAATTCATTCAACAATATTTGTGAGTGCCTACATTTATAATTTGTATATGTTTTTAATGCAGTAACTCTGCATTAAAACACAGCTGAATTATCATAAAATACGTATATTCATGGACCCACCCTGACTCAAGTCAGGACAGAAATTTTCAGCATTCCCAAATCCTCTTTGTACATACTTCTAACCACCGTCACCTCACAAAGGCAACTATTATCCCAACTCCTAACCTGTTTTAGACTTTATTTGCATGGAATCATCCTTGGTGCATTTTTCTGTGTCTGGATTCTCACTCAGTGATATTGTTGGAGATTTATGCAAGTTGCATAAAACAGTATGTCATGGATTTTTATTGCTGTATTATTAACTTGCCTGAATAAACCAGAATGTATTCAACCATTTTATAGTGGATATTTCCATTATTTGGATATTAAGAATAATGTCACTTTGAACATTCTTGTACGTGTGTTTGGTGCACTTATTTATGTACTTAAGTTTATACCTACAAAGGATATTGTAAAATAGGCATATCTTAAGCAAAAAGTCTATTTAATTTTTGTCCATACATGCACTTATATAATTATGACCAAGATCAAAATCACTCCCAGAAAATTCCCCCATGGTCTTTCCATATGCTAAAAACCTTTTAAATAGTTTCCAGTTTTCTTCCACCATGCACCTTATAATTCCTTAAACTTATTATTCATAGTTATTTTAAAGTTTTTGTTTGATGACTCTATTTTATTCATCTTCTAAAAGTCTAAACCTAGTGTCTGTTCTCGTAATTTTCCTTATATTCTCATATGCCTGGTTATTTTTTGATTGAGAGCTAAGCATTGTATATGGAAATGCATAGAAATAATTGGAGGCTACCTTCCTCTAGAGATGATTTACTTTTGCTTCAGACGGCAGCTCTGCTGTTGATCCATCACTGTAACTCAATCAGAATGAGGTGATTTATTACCAGGCTTCAGACTTTATGAGAGCTGCTTGTTTTCAATCCACCCTTACTCCTAGCATCTAGTCCTGCTCCCTTCTAATCCAAAACTGGGAAGGTTTACCTGACCTGCTTGTCATTGGGAGGCCACGCATTCAAATGCCTGTCCCCAGTCTCTGTAAATGGTGGTAACTCTGCCAGATTCCCAGACTCTCGGACACTTTGGTACTCAGCCATCCTTGCCAGAGGCAAATGGTCTTCCAAATACTGGGCTTGCCTCTCTGGACTTCCTACTTGTCTTGATCTCAGATGCTGGAAATTCTCATTGTCTTACTGATGTTAAAGAGCAAAAATTCTATGGAGTAAATTTGAAGATCTAATAAGCATTGTTAATGATTCATGAATTGTGTAGCATCCTTCTAGTAAATAGACGGAGGAGTTACACAAAATGGAAGATTTTTATAGGCAGAGGGAGTGTGGGACAAAGAAGTTACGAGCAAAAGAAGATAGGGGATTGTTTCAGACCAGGTCATTTCCTTGTGCAGGGAAGCTAAGGGCAGAAATCTTTGATACAGATGACCATTCTGGTGCTGATCTGGAAATTTCTGCTTGGCTGTTTAAAGGTCACGTTTCTGGCAGAGTTGAAACTGTAGTGTGTCTTGGTTTGCTGTTGTGGGGGCAGATGACTCCAGTTGGGGCCAGTTGTTTTTTTCCCAACAATACTCCATTGCATTCTTACATCAAATACATTTTTGTATCATTTTTCTAGTTTTCTGGAGGGACTTTTGGTCCAAAACATATTAGCCAGACTCTACCAGCAGTCCAAATCCTTCAGTGTTCTTTTTTTTTTTTTTTTAAATGCAAGCTTTGCATAAGGGGTTGCAGACACCTAGTTTAACAAGAAATAGTCCATGCCTTCAAGCATCTGTCAGTGTTCGAGGAGAGGCAGAAATACAGAAAACAGGCCAACTCTAGACATTACACTACCATGTGATTGGTGCTATCACAGAGGTGAGGGCTAGGGACAGCAGTGCCATGAAGAAGCAGTGATTACCTCTGTGTTTTGTATACCAGAAAGGGTCTTGCAGACTAAGAAATTATGGGGCAGGAAATTAAAAATGGAAAATAAAAGGTAATTTCTTGTCAGGGTGTTGAATAAAGAGAAGGGGTTGGAAGGAGTCCCTTGTAAGTCAAGCAGAAAATAACCCTTGAGCTGAGATTTAAAGTAGGACTTTGTTGTGGGTCAGAAAAGGACTCATGGCAGGGCAGGTCAGACAGAAAGAAAGCACACAAGTCTCTCTTACTTCCTGCTTCCTCCCTCCCAGGTGAATATTTACTATTTGTGGGAACAGAGAAAGGAGTTTGTCAGAAGACTCCCTCATCCATCTCAGGAATCATTTTCAAACATTTTACTTTCCTGATGGTCATTCAGGTTCCTGGAACCAAAGCCAGGTAGAAATCTAAAGCATGTCTGTTTCTACAAACTTAGCATCTGTGTCTTCTTTTCCAAGGGCTGTATTCATAAACACAACTGGTTTCACTTTTAAAATGATTGTCAGTTAAACTATAACAATAAGAATCCCAAAACAAAAAAATAAAATGAAATATAATTAGTCAGATCTAGGAATATAAGCAGAAAACCCAGAGCACACAAGGACAGGACTTTGGCCATCTGTTTCATATAAGCTGATTTCTAAATTATGCCGTGTGATTGGACTGGATCTATATAAACATCTGGTTCAACCTTCACAATAGTCAAGTTTTCTCTTTTGGCTTGACTTATTTTTACTGAACTTGGCCTTCATAACGGGCTCATCAGTTTAGCTTGCCGACACAGCCTGTAGATGTATATTATTATTTTTTAAAAACAATGTGGCATAATTCAGGAGCTAGTTTATGAGAAACAGACTGATAACCCAGGGCACATTGGGACAGGGCTTTTTTCTGCTTACATCTATGGATTTTTACTTCAGATTTTTTGGAATCTTTTGACACGCTAGAGGGAGGATTTCCAAGAAGTTGTTATGTCTTGCTATTATTGTGGGGATAAGGATTTCATTAAAGCAGATTAGTCAAAGAAAATATACAGACAGTGATTCCAGGCAAAACAATGTGTTATTTTAGCAGTCTATTCATATCAGAAATCTTGCATAAACTACGATGGAAATCTGGTTCATATGTGTTCTTTCTTCTCTTTTTACATTGACACGCCCCCCCCCCCCAAAAAAAAAAAAGCAAAAAGCTTTTTTGGTATCTCCTCCAGGGAAGAGCCATCCTCAATCATATTAACTAATGTCTGTGCTCTTAGCAAGACAAAGCCTTTCATAATATCTTCAGAGTGCTTTTTAATACAGTTGGTCTTATGTGAGATTCATTCAAGGCATGGTTACTGATTACAGGCCAAAATCATCTTCTTTTCATACCCCTGACACGAAGGCTGAAGATTTTTTTTGGAGGGTCTTATTTTTGGCAGTTGTGGTGTGGCCTCTGGGAGAGAAGGTATGAGGGTGAGGTTAGGGTTTCAGGCTAGGACAAAAAAGGTGAGTTGACAGGTTGAATGAAATGGCTGTTTTGCTATCTTTGCAAACATATCCTCCCATCGGATTACATTCTCTTTTGACGCATTATTTTCCAAGTCTAAAGAATATTTTCCCTTTCCATTTTTAGTATGATAACTCAGGAAATTATTATACTCCTACACAGTTCTCAAGGAAATCATACCAAAACTTTTTCCATGGTTGAAGAGTTTCCTCTCTCTTCTGTAAGATAAGTCCAATGGTGATTTGTCATGGCTTGTCAGCCAAAAAACATAATCACAAATAACATAGCACACGTATATAGGTATTTATATATATATATATGAGAGAGAGAGAGAGAGAGAGAGAGAGAGAGAGAGAAAGGACTATGTCTTATTTATCATTTTATATCCAGCACCTGGGCTGAGCTGAAGGTAGATAAGTAATGTGAGAACTAATGTTTTTTGAAGGCCACGTGTGTGCTATGTGCTTTACATAAAGTATCTTACTTAATAATTACTCTTGTGGAGAAAGTGTTCTCAAATAATTTAAAACTGAGAAAAGTCTGGCATATGACAGAAAAGCAACAAATCTTTGTTGTTAAGAGTTGGTTGAAAAGAGTTTCATGATTTCATGACCTGAAGTTTTGGGTTAATTGTCGAAGATAAATCAATAAGCATTCATATATCTTGGAGACATTTCTTTCTTGAGATTTAGCAGAATTTTCTAGGCTGAAAAAAAGAATAACCTGACTTTTGCGCTACATTGTTCACCTTAGTAAAGAAAAAAGAGAAAAATTACTTGCTTCTTTAATCTTAAAACTGAGTGTCCACTTTAGGAACGAGAACCATTGAAATTTTATGTGCATATGGTAGCACGTGTCTTGAATTCATTTAACATTTTAGCTACTTTAGATCTTGTATTTGTTTTGGAGCAAATAAGCGTATGTGTTCTACAATATCAGTGTAATGAATTAAAACTGAAATGTTTCTATTTCTAGGATTATTTCTTTGTTTTATCATTTCTCTCTACCAGAGCATTTCCTTATATTTTGCTTCTGGGAAGTTAGGGGTTTGAGATGGGTGCCATGCCCTCATCTAAACTTTAGGTCCATATAATTTTAAAGGCCGAATCCATCACTCTCCATCAGTGTGACTGACTCACTTGTTATTTTATGCTCATTCCCAGCCATGCAGGCCGATGATTCTCTTGATTTTACTGTCTTCAGATGCTCTGTACAGTAGGACTTGCCAGGCCTGAATTTGAAGGGCCGTGAAAGGAAAAGGAACAGAGCAAAGTTGTTTAGGCATCTACTTGTGCCAGGAAGAGGGTTGCCAGATTTAGCAGATGAAAACACAGGAAATCAAGTTAAATTTGGACTTCAGATAAACAAAAATGGTATGGGACAAACATATTAAAAATATTTATCGTTTATTTGACAACTATAGTCAAGCACCTTGAGAGGCGCTTTAAAATGTTACCTATTTTGGGACGCCTGGGTGGCTCAGTGGTTGAGCGTCTGCCTTTGGCTCAAGGCATGATCCCAGGGTCCTGGGATCGAGTTCTGCCTGGGGCTCCCCGTAGGAGCCTGCTTCTCCCTCTGCTTATGTCTCTGCCTCTCTCTGTGTGTCTCTCATGAATAAATAAATAAGATCATTAAAAAAGAAGTTACCTATTTTAACCCTAACACTTTGCTGAGGGAAAAAAAAAAAAAAGTGCTATGCTACTCCTTTATAGACAAGAAAACTATGCCTGGGATACCAGGTGCAAAGGTTCCTGCTCACAGCATTGCAGCTGGGTTTCTGAAGCTCAGATGTGTCTGATTCATGTTCCTTTACTTTCCCCATCCCTGTGCTGACTCCAGGGCTGTTCTGTTTATTTCAAAAGGGTGAGCACAATGCTAAAATAAATACAGGTAGCCCCTGATTTTTCAAAATTCAAGTTACACCACTTGGCTTTTACAAAAGACCAAGTACAGTACCTGTTTTTGATAACCGAAAGGAGTCCGAGGAAGATTGTTGCTTTTAGTAAAAAAAGATGAAAATTGCGCCAGTGTCTGTTTCACAGGGAGCCGTTTCAGACAGCGCCATCCTGGGAACTCCTTCCCCAGGAACAACCCATGGCATCTCAGCATTGAGCCGCCACAGCTTTGAACTATGAGCGTTTGGACTTTATGTTGATTATCTGTGCATCCATTTGCAAAGATATCAGAAAAGGTATCAGAAAAGCCTAAGAGAGGTCATTTTTTGGGGTCTGAGAACACTCAAAAAATTGTTTTTCATGTTAATTAATGGTAATTGCTTCTGCACTTTACCCATGTTGATTTAAACAAAAAGTTTCATGGAGAGCCTCTATTTTCAGACCTTGGAAGACCTGTAATAAAAAATAGTAGTCAGAACCCAGGTCCCCAGAACAAAGCCTGTTTCATTTAATTCTTTCAATTAGATCTGACCATTCTGAATTCCTAAGAGAAGTTTATGCATTACAAACTCATGATACAGTAGGTCATCACAACTACCCCAAATGCTGCTTGAGAGCCTGACCCTTGAAGCCTTTATCACGTATCTTAACACAAGCAACCTCCATATAGAGCCCTTGATCAGATCTCCTCCTGTGTGTGGTTGTTCGGATGATTTAATCCTCAGAATCTGATACTTAGACTTAATCTTAAATGTCTGTGGAGAATGTTACTCTTCATCTTAAGGGATAACCAAAAACATGAATGGAAGATAACTGTCTTCAGAAAATAGGAATCCTGATGTCCTTTAGGTTCATTAATCTTTAATTCTCTTCTTTGAAAGTGAGAGATGCTATCAAAGTTACAGGATCAGGAGGTAAATACAAATACAGTCATTTAAAATTAAGAAGCTTAGCAAATAGAATATTCTGGGATTCTCCGCTCTGCCGCGCATGTGGTAGACTACTTTCAGTAAGGATAGGGTCTTATTTAGCTTGAGATAAAGTATGAACTAGATCAGCTCTTGATCATTTTAGCAAATACAAGAAGTTAATTTAATGTCTGGATAGATGAGGAATGTCTATGAAGAAAGTTTCACTGAAACATCAGTTGGCTTCCTGGCTGATCCAGCATCTGAAGCTTTTTTTTTTTTTTTTCTACCCACATATTCCAGAGAATGGCTATTCTTTCACTGAAAACACTGTACTTTGACATCTGTTTCCAATATGCTTCTGTTTGTTCCAATGTCTCTTATATACTCTGCAGGTCTTCAGCCTGACCTGGTATGACACTGTCTATCCATTTAAAGTTCTTGCAGTACAACTGCATTTTGGGATCTCTTATGAGCTTTCTCCAAGTTTTCCTCCATAATTTATTTTTTTATATGAATCTCTTTTCTTTGCCTTAGAAGTAATTAAAATTTATTGTTTTAAAATTTGTGTTGGATGGGATAAAACCCCCTGAACATGCTCTTCTAAGGAATAACCACTAGTCCATATCTCTTAAAATATTTCATGTACTGAATTAGTATTGTTTTTACTGGAGCCACATCTGACATTTACATTTTGTTTGTTCCCTTTCTTGTTTTATTTTTAGATATTGAAAACATTTGTTCACTTTGGGGAGGTATTTTTAATAATTTATTTCCACAAATGTTTAAGCATGTTTCCATAATTTCATTTATAATGAAAAAAAGACCCAAACTTATAATTGGAAATTATTTCATACTTTCAGTAAGTTCCTAAGGCAATAATACAGGGAGCTGCTGAACATTGCATATTTGCTCAAATTCATCAATACTTCTTGTTCTATATATATATGTAAATATATACGTGTGTCTTTTTATCATCTAAGATTGCACTATGTGTGTGTGTGTGTGTGTGTGTGTGTGTGTGTATGTGTTGGGGGGGTGGTCCTCACCCGCAAACTATGTTCTAATGCCAGCTGAGTGCCTACCATTCAACTCAGTTCTGAGGCTACCAACAAATAGCATCAGATCCCATAGAGTAAGGATCAGATCCCATAGAGTAAGGGCTCAGTCCTATAAGACTGCTTCTCCTTCCACCACTTTGGATACCCTTGGAAAGTTCATGTTACCACCTCTACTGAGGACCTGCTATGGACCAGAAGAAGTTCCAACAACGTCCTCTTTGGGTTCCATTAATTTGTTAGAGTGACTCACAGAACTCAGAGAAACATTTTACTCACTAGATTATCAGTTAATATAAAATATATTATTATAAAAATAAAAATTATTATTGTTATTATTTATATATCAGGATATAACTCAGGAACAGGCAGATGGAAATGATGCATAGGGCAAGGTGTGAGGAAAAACTGCGGAGCTTCCATGCTCTCTGAGCATGCCACTCTCTCTCATCTCCATGTGTTCACCAATGTGGCAGCTCTTGGAAACTCGTCGGTTTAGGTTTTTATGGAGGCTTTGTTACAGAGCTATGCTTGACCTCAGTGTTGGTCATTGGCATATAAACTCAATCTCCAGCCCCTCTCACTTTCCTGGGGGAGGAAGATGGGGCTGAAGTTTTAACCCTCTAACTTTATGCTTGGTTGGCTACCCTGGCAGCCAGTCTGCATCCTTGGGTGCTTCCTAAAGTCACCTTGTTAAGATAACAACAACAACAACAACAACAACAACAACAACAGAAACAATATACTGCTCTCTTCACTTAGGAAATTCCAAGGGTTTTAGGAATTCTGTGCCAGAAATTGGACAAGGGCCAAATATATATTTCTTATTAGAAATCACAGTACCACATGATCAATCATCATTATCTACTTTTTTTTTTTACATTTTACTGAGAATGAAAAATAGGGTTTTTTTTTTAAAGAAATAGCTTGCACTGTTTTACTTCCATTTATTTTTTCACAACTCCGTTTGTTTTTGCTCTTTGTCACTCTTTATTCAACCACATGTTATCACTCTTTACTCAAACATGCATAAGAAAATAGCTTTCTAGACTTAGTGTATGCCAATAAACAGTGCAGTTACACTTTGTGTTGGTCAAATCTGTATAACAGATTAATTTGTATAGTGTTATCTAATCCTTAGTTTCAAGAAGCCTTCCAACAAGTGAAGTTCTCGAAATTTTATGTTAGATTATTACATTCCATTGTTGGGACTTCTGACATTGATGCAACAAAGGACTGGTGATATTTTAATTCTTATCATGCTGTGTGCCTACAGACTTTTCCTGTTTTACTCCCAGCAGAGCATTTCATCTTGGGAGAGGGCACATCTCAGATTGAAATATACCACTCTTGACCTCCCAGATTTCCTCCCTAATTTCTGAGCACTGATGTTTCCAAATCCATAAAGATATGGATTAATGATGGGGAAACTCTACTCTGCCTGGCACAAGAAGGAACTCGTGTATTTTAGGGACAGAGTTTAATGTTTTGGCGGATCCCTTCCTGGGAATGTAAGGAAAAAATCTTTCTAGCTACTTTCAGATGCACTGGCTTTTTCTGTTTGTGATCACATGGATGTTGCATTCACTGACTTTTCAATACAATGTTGTAACTTTTGAATTTACTAGCAAATTCAGGTAGTTGACTCAGTTCTACTTCACAACATGAGAAAGGAAATAGTGCTGTTATTACTGGGTTAAGCCATTCATGGCTTATAATCTTTTAAGTGCTTTTTAAATTATTGATCAGGTAATATTTATTATTTTAATAGTTACATTCAAGGCACCATTTATTTGTCCTGGATTTGATCCTTTAAATCATGTAAGGGACAAGACATTTTGTATGTGTGATAGATACTATCCATTCATTATATCATTCATTCATGTTGAAGGACTAAGGAGTATAGAGATAAGGAGTTATCAACTTTGGATTTTAACCATAGGTTAGGTTCAAAACCTGTGTCTAATTTTCATGGGTTTTGGGACCATAGGCAGGTTTTTAACTTTCCTAGTTCCCATTTGCTGACTCTATATTAGGACTACTACTTATTTCAAAAATAGCTAAAAGGATGAACATGATATTGAAATATAAATTCTGTGGCATTGTATGTGACTCACAACAGATGTTCCATCTATGAAAGCTATTCATGTTTTTATATTAGATAATGATGGTTCCCACTATTTGCCTATGCAGCAGAGCTAGATAGCGCTGTTACCTGATGGCAACTACTTCACTTAGCAGGTAAAATCTCTATATTGTGCAAACCTAACCTATTGAAGGAACATCATAAAAGGGTGACAGGTCTTCACAATTTATAGTAAGGTATATGTACAGTTCACTGTATGAATCTAAATGAAAAATATTTTATATTTCAGACCTAGATTACACATAGTAATGAATAACATAGACACTGGCTCTATTTTTCCTGGTATGCTCCATTCTCATGATAGCAAGGCCACTCAGCCTTGACTTGCCCCAGTCTGTAGGGTTAATTCCAATCTTATATGGTGACAGTTTTCACAACTTTACCCTCCGCTGTAGGTTGCTACATAAAGGTTCCTTTACAGCTGCTACAGCTCCAACTTAGGTTTCAGACTTACTCTGGGCCCTGGGTTCTTAACTGGGTTTTTATCTTTTGAACTCTGTCTCCATGCTTCTCTTGGTAATGCCAGTAAATCGATTTGCAAAATAAAGTCAGTGATGATGGCATATGGGCTGGCATTTATGTAAGCTGCTCTTTTATCCAGGTTTGATACCTCTACAAGTGCATGCCTGTGGCATTGGGAACTATGTGACTTTATGTGACATTTAGGATGCTCACTGCACTCCAGAGTCTCGAACATTCTCCTTTTGCTAGAGTGGGCTTCCTCTCAGAATATCTCCCAATCTGCCTTTCTGATGAGCTGGGACTGTCCCAGGTGCTGAGATTGCCTCATACTGTCCTGCTTAGCTAGGCTATACTTAGCCAAGTTCCAAGCTATGACTAATCCATTTTTGCATTTAGACAATGGAAAATTGTTCTAAGTTTATTGTAGATTTTATTGGGGATAAAATATTTATTCTTATTCAATTGGTTTATTTGAGAGAAGTCTAATGCTTATTTTACTTAAATACTATTTCATATGAAATTTTATTTTATTTGGGGGAATAAGAAAATAATTTCATTTATTTATTTTTGTTCATATTCACAATGGAAAGCCAGATTAAGTTCTATAGTACGAATAAATAAAAACTTTGTTTAACAACTTGTCAGCTTGAACAATGACATGGCAAATGTAAAATTAAATTTTAATGTATTTTTGAAATATGAGGAAAGGATAACCATACAAAAAGTTATATTATGAGGCTAGGAAGCATTAACCATTTTTATAAGAACATTAATAATTTACCATTAAGAAAAGGTGAAATGAAAAATCTTTGCAAACACTCTGAAGCAAACATCTTAAAAAAGAAGTTAATGATCTTTAAGTAGATGTCAAATAGAGTCTTGTAATTTTATTTGAAAATCCATTTTATTTTTTAGAGTCAGTTAGTATGTATAAACTATCCTTAAAAGATGAAAGAATTTGGTAGAAGCAAATACCTTTGTATTTGTGGCAACAAATACCATTCGTTTGAAAAGCCTAAAAGTCTACATATTCCTTATTTTTTCTATCCAATCTTAACCCCAATGAGAATGAAATGTGGCCATTGATGTGGTTTATTTTCCTAGACAAAACATATAGCAGAGCAAGAAGGACACTCAAGTATTTCATAGATAAATAAATATGGTGTCCGTTTGTTGCTTGAAATGTACACATGCCATTTGTTACAATCACTGATTCTTGTTCTTGCTGGGCGGTGGGGATGTGGATTGCATATTGTGCAGGCTTTTTACAAACCTTGACTGTGTCAAATGTTTTAGACACTTACCCCATAAGACCAATAATCACTTTGCAAAAGGAATTCTAAATTATGTGCCTTTAGGGTAAAATGAATTTTGTTCCTGGAATTTGATACTGCTTAATGAAAGCTCCATTTTCTGTGATACCAGATGGAGTACCATATTTCAAGAGTAAACTCTTGAAAAAACTTCAAAACTGCTATATTATTTCCTTCAATCTCAATAGACAGATATATTAACTAGGATTTTCCAGTTTTATTTTTTTAAAAAGACTGAATCATTTGCTGTGGTTATGGAGTTATTAATATGCTTACTTTAAAAGAGGTGTATAATGCTATCTTGGATGACTCCAAAAGATTTTTCTTGCACAAAACAATATCTCTCTGTATCAGTCATTACCAACCAGGTTAGAGTGACTAACTTGTCTTCCTCCCATAAACATCTGGAAAAGTGACCAATATATCTGAACCAGCTGTTGTCAGATACTAGACCAGGCAGTTCTATTGGAGAAGGTTGAGGTGGGGCAGAGTATCAAAGAGGAGGGGCTCTGAAGAGAAAATATTTTAGAATACCAAGCTGTGCATCTATGGACTGAAACTTCACAAAGTCACCCAAGCAACCACTGCTAGTAAAGTGTAAGTTGAAACATTCTTAGGGCCTTTATAGGGTTAGAAGATACTTGAGTTTTAACTGGCCAGAGTGCAGATATCCTGAACACTTCGAGCATTTGGTAGAGACAACAGAGGATCACACCTTGGTCATGGGACCAAACCACCCCTAGAGTAAAGTTACTCTTACCTTATTCTAACCAATCTTAAAAACTGATTGCCTAAACAACTCATGAGAACAAACCTGAAAAATGGATTACCAAGACAAAGTACAACATTCTTTAAAGGAAGAAAACAAGGTCCAAACAACATAGTGTTCACAATTTCTGCTATCCACGGAAAATTCACAGACATGCAAAGAAGCAGGAAAAGGTGTCCATTAACTAGGAGAAAATCCAGCCAATAGAAACAGATCTGGAAATAACAACAGGGATTGGTGGATTAGCATTAAAATCATTATTACAGTTAAGTATAAATATATGAAATCAAACAGACATAATGAAGGGGGAAATTAAAAATATTAAAAATACCCAGTTGGAATTTCTAGAAATGAAAATGCAATGTAAATTTAAACTATTCACTGGATGGTTTTAAGAGAAAATTAGATACTTAAAAAAAATCCATGATTTTGAAAACACTGTAAGTGAATATATGCAAAATGAAGTACAGGGAGAACAAAAGGGTCAGAATGTAGAGCTCAGTGATGTATGAGGAAATAGGAAAGTAGCCAGGATACATATGATTGGAATTGCAGAAGGAGAAGAAGGTCAAAATAATTTTAAAATGATCCCTGGGTGGCTCAGTGGTTTAGCACCTGCCTTTGGCCCAGGGTGTGATCCTGGAGTCCCAGGATCAAGTCCTACATCAGGCTCCCTGCATGGAGCCTGCTTCTCCCTCTGCCTGTGTCTCTGCCTCTCTCTCTCTGTGTCTCTCATGAATAAATAAATAAAAAATAAAACAGAATAAAATAAAATGATGGCTTAAAATCATTCTAAATTTGATATGAATTATCAAGTCACACATCTGAGAAGCTCAACAAACCTAAGCAGTATAAAGACACAAAATACCCAAGGGTACATAATAACCAAATTATGGGGAACCAATAATAAGGAGAAATTCTTAAAAACAGTCACAGAAAATAACCACACATTGCTTACAAGGGAAAATAGGTAAGAACAACTGAACTTTTATTTAAAAATGCAAGCCAGAAAATAGGAGAACGCTACCATTAGAGCTCTGAAAAAGAAAAATGAAGGCCAATCTCTAACTTTCTATTTCAATGAAAATAGTCCTGCAGAGTGAAGTTTAAATAAAAATTTTTCAGAAAAACAAAAGCTCAGAGAATCTGTCCCCAGTAGATGTGTATTACAAAAATATTAGGGTAAATTCTGGCTGAATGAGGATGATCCTGTGTAGAAACCCAAACCCACATATGAGAATGCAGCGAGTCAGCATAGGTAAATATAAAATAACTTTTTCCTCTCTCTTTTCCTTTCTCTTATTATTATACTTTCTTCTTATTTAAAAAATGATTTTTGTGAATACTTTTATGACCTGGGACTAGGCAAAGTGCTTATACATGATATCTAAATCATGACTGATAAAAAATTGATTCATTAACACTTCATCAATATTTAATATCTTCAGCTCTTGAAAGACACTGTTAGGATGAAAAGACAAGCTATGGATGGGGAGAAAATATTCTCCAATCTCATATGTGACAAAGAGTTTGAATACAGAATATTTAAATAATTCAAAACTAAATAATAAATTATACAACCTGATTATGAACTAGGCAGAAAATATGAATAGACATTCCACTAAAGAGGATACAAAGATGGCTAATAAACACATGAAAAGAAGCTCAACATCATTGGCCATTTGGGAAATCCAAACTGAAACCACAATGAAACACTACTGTATGTGTAGTAGAATGGTTAAACTAAAAAATGCTGGTACTACCAGGGGTTGGTACTACCAGGTGCTGGATACAGAACACCCCTAACTCTCACACATTGTTGGTAGGAACAACGAATGGTATAGTCACTACAAAATCACTTGACAGTTTCTCATAAGGTTAAACCCATCAATCTCATTTCTGGGTCTCTGCCCTAGAGAATGAAAACTTAAGCTCACACAAAAACTTACACACAAATGTTCATAGCACCTGTACTTATGATGACTTAAAACTGGAAAACATTCAAATACTCTTCAACTAGTGAATAGGTAAACAAAATGTTTTATATTCATAAAATGAAATATTGTGAACAAAATAAAGGTACAAACTACTGATACATTCAACAGCTTGCTTAAACTTTACATGCACTGTTTTAGGTGAAATAAGTCAATATCGAAAGGTGAGATGTGCTATTGTTTCATGTGTATGAAATTCTCAAAAAGATAAAAACTATAGTGATGGAGAACAGACCAGAGTTTTCCAGGGACTAGGGCCTGGGGGTGTATGCCTTAGCCAGGGTTCTCCAAAGAAACAGAAGCAATATATATTATTATATTAATATTATTATAAGGAGCTGGCTCATATGATTATGGAGGCTTAGAAGCTCCAAGATCTGCAAGATGAGTTGGCAAGCTGGAGACCCAGGAGTGTTAATGGTGTAGCCTGAAGACTAGAGCATGCTGGCAACCCTAGGAGAGATGACGTTTCAGGTTAAGTCCAATGACAGGAAAAAGCTGACGTCCCAGTCCAAAAGCCAGGAGACAGGAGAAATTTCTCTCTTACTAAAGCAAACATCAGTCTTTTTGTTCTAATCAGGCCTTCAACTGATAGGATGAGTCCCGCTTTACATTAGGTAGGGCAAGCTGATTTACTCAGTCTATTGACATAAATGTTAAATTAATTCAAAAACACCCTCACAGAAAAACTTAGGATAATGTTTGACCAAATATCTGGGCACCCAGTGTCCTAGTCAAGTCAACACATAAAATTAGCCATCACAGGATATATTTACTACTTGGTTGCACAGGGGATTTGGGGGGAGTTTGGAACTTTTTTGTGTTCTGATTATGGTGGTGGTTACACAAATTTATACATGTGTTAAAATCTAAAGAATGATATGTAAAAATGAAAATAAACTATTCTCCTATATGATAGCTTTAAAACTAAAAGTAAAAAATACTTACTAAAATAAAGATAATAATATAATGTATGGAGTTTATAGCATATGTAGAAATAAAACATACCACAGTGAGAGCACAAAATCTGGAAGAGGGTGAGTTCAAGTGTATTATTTTTACATTATCCATGAAGTGGCACAATATTTAAAGACATACTGTGATAATTTATGGATGCTGCTGTAAACTCCAGCATAACCAGCAAAAATAAGAATAAAGAAGCACATCAATATATCAAAAGAATAGATGAAAAATGCTCAGTTCAGCCAAATGGATGCCAGGGAATTGGTCGGGGGAAAAACCTAAAGCACTGATGGAACAAATTTTTAAATAGTAATATGGTATGCTAAGATACAACCTTATCGATAATTACATTGAACCTAAATGAACTAAACTCTTCAATAAAGAAGCAGAAATTGTCAGAATTCATAAGCCCCCCCAAAAAAAGACAACCTAAACTCAACCATATGTTGCCTACAATATATACACTTTAAACATAAGAACATAATTGGTTAAAAGCAAGAGGATGAAAAATTATCTAATCTTCAAATATTAATCATAATAAAGTTTGACTGGTCAACAAATTACACCCCAGGAGAAAGAATATTATTGAGGATAAAGAGTAAAGTATAAAAATGATGCAAAGGAACAATTCATGAAAAAAAAACATAATAATCCTAAGATAAGTAAGCCCCATAGCAGAGCTTGTAAACGTATAAAAGTAGCACTGAGAGAGCCAAAGGAAAACTGGATGAAACCACAATTGTGGATGGAGGTTTAAATGTTCTTCCTCAGTAACTGAGGTCTGAGCTGACAGAAAAATCAGTAAGGATATGGAAAATTGAAACACCACTACCCACATGACCTGATTGATATTTATGGGACAGCACAGCAAAAGAAGAAAACATGTTTTTTTCAAGTGATGTGAACCATGAAGATAACTAGAGTCTGCTCAGGACAATAGTAAAACTCAGTAAATTTGTAAGATCTTAAATCATACAAAGCGTATACTCTGTTCACAAGAAAATTAAAGTAGAAATATAAAACAGAAAGCCATCTGGAAAACCACAAAATATTTGGAAAGTAAAAAGCACTCTTCTAAATAATCCATGGGTTAAAGAGGAAATGAATTGAGTGGAATTAAACACAACACAACAAAATAATTAGGGTAAAGTGCAATCAGTGCTTTGATGGAAATTTATACCAGAGTATGTACATTGTCAAATTCCACTGAACTCTATGTTTAAAATGAGTGGATTTTATTTTAAGTAAAGTATGCCTTGATTTAGAAATATAGCTATTATTTATTGGGGGAAACACCCATTCCACCAACTTGAGGGGTCAAGAATAATTTCCTGAATATCATGCTTTTGTTGACTATGTATAAGATGATTATTGTGCAATAAGGAATAATAGCAGCATTAGTGAATGCCTACTATTTCATAAGCACTGTGCCAATTATCAAGGATGTCAATATGATTACAACCATTCTCTGCTGTCTTAACTGCTTGACATGTCACCTTGCACGGCTGGAGCTGTGTTTGGCCATATGATGCCAGATGGTGCCAAAGCCCAAATTGTGTATTGCACTTTTTATCACAAAAGCTAAAAAAATCTACAGATACACATTCACCTGTGTATTTTCCAATTTTTATTCATTCTAAGTTCTCTGGGGATGCTGAGAATAAACATACACCCTTCGTTTTGGTCATTCCATGTAGAAAATTGGAATCTTACTCAGTGATTTTGAAATGATCCTTGTCTTCAAGCAAACAACTTTGAGCTGATGTGTCCTATGCCCTAGTAAGTTGATTCTAAGGTTGGGCTTGGGTGACATGGCCATGATACTGTCAACTCTGCTGGAACTAACATTGGCAAATGTGAGGGACAAACCAGATGATTATAAACATTGCTTTCCACTCTTCAACAACGATCTACTAAAAAATCAGAATTAGGATGTAAGTTTATTCATGGTCAATATCAGACACCACTCAGAAAAATCCTGATCTGTTTCTTATACCAAGACTTACTGAGTTTTTATATTTAGTCAATGAAATCACCATTTTTATATATAAATACTTATCTAAAGTCATGGGGTTTTTTTTGGCAGTGGGAAATTTTTAAACATATTAATTAAATGTTATTGGGTATTCAGTGACTAATGAAATGAATATGGATTAAAATGAGAGTTGGAGATAAAAACGTAAATTTAGTGAGATGATTCTTTTTATATGACTCAGAAAAAAGTGTAGAACATGTTAACACCTAGATAAGGAAGGCCAAAAGCATTTATTTTAACTTAACATTAGTGTTTTCAAAGAAACATTTGAGAGCTTATCTGTGGCTAAAATGTTCTTCAGTGATCACTTGGTTTGGTAGGAAAAAAGTGAGAGAAAAAAGGCAATGAGTTTAAAGGAAATGATATAAACTATTTATGTGCCTTTTTTCTTCTTTTTTTTTTCTATGTGTCTTTTTAAGACATTTCTAAGCTGAGAATATTTGAAACAGAAAATAGGAAAAAAAAAAAATAGGGAGGCTGTGACGGGTGACATCAGCAAATACTGCACCCAGTTTTTTCACTTTTTCTTTACTTCCTGTAATTCATGCTAATGTTTACAAAATATGTATCAATGTTCAAGAAAAAAATGAATATTAGCCAGATGATTATAATCAACTATGATTATATTTTTGTATTTCAGTGCATGAGCATCTATTATTAAATTAGTGTTACAAATGTGCTGTGGCCAGAATATGGACAATATTCTATCATGTGCATGAACTCTTTCATTTAAGTATTTCCTTATTTTATTTATTTATTTATTTATTTATTTATTTATTTATTTATTTATTTATTATATTTAAAGATTTTATTTATTTATTCATGAAAGACACACACACATGCAGAGAGAGAGAGAGAGAGAGAGAGAGGCAGAGACACAGGCAGAGGGGGAAGCAGGTTCCATGCAGGGAGAGAGAGAGAGAGGCAGAGACATAGGCAGAGGGGGAAGCAGGTTCCATGCAGGGAGCCTGATGTGGGACCCGATCCCGGGACCCCAGGATCACACCCTGGGCCTAAGGCAGACACTAACCTGCTGAGCCACCCAAGGATTCCAGTATTTCCTTATTTTTACTACATAGAGCACTATAATATGGCTCTAAAATAAATAGTACCACAATCAATATCTGTACCTAAATCTGTGTGTGTCAATATAATCCTTCCCTTATAAGTACCTTCTAGAAACAAAGTTAATTGGTAACAGGGAGCCAATGTTTTATTTTTATTTATTTTAAAGATTTTATTTATTTATTCATGAGAGACAGAGGGAGAGAGACGGAAAGGCAGAGACATGGGCAGAGGGAGAAGCAGGCCCCATGCAGGGAGCCCGATGTGGGACTCCATCCCCGGTCTCCAGGATCAGGCCCTGGGCCAAAGGCTGCGCTAAACTGCTGAGCCCCCGGGCTTCCTGGGAGCCAATGTTTTAAAGGCTTTTAAATGCATTTCCAATTTTTAAGGAAAGGTTTTATAATTTATAAATTTATTTATATAATAAACTATATGTATTTAATATACATTTACATAATAAAATTAATATATACAATTTGTGACCTCATCAGTAATATGTAAGCATGCTTATTTCATCATGCCCTTGCTAATAATATGTATTAATATTTAAAAATACCTTGCTAACTTGAAACCTAATGGTTAGGTAAATTTTCATTAGTTTGATTAGCTGTGAAGATAAATGTTTTTTCATGTTATGCTAGTTGTAGTTCTTACTTTAAAAGTCCTTATTCCATTGCTGTTCTCTAGGGATAAAAAAAAGACCTACATATTTAATTTTAAAATTTTTAGTAGTCATGTTGTAAAAACAAAAGGGTGGCTGAGTAGCTCAGTCAGTTGAGCATCCCACTTGTGATCTCAGCTCAGATGTTGACCTCAAAGTCGTTAGTCCAAGCCCTGAGTTAGGCTCCATGCTGGGTGTGGAACCTACTTACAAAAAAAAAGTGTAAAGAAATGTAGGAAATTAGTTTTAGTCATTTAGTCTATTTAGTATGATTACCATTTGAACATGAAATAAACATAAAATTATTAGGGAGAAAGTAAAATTTTTCTATGCAAAATCTGAAATCTGGTGTGTCTATGACACATACATCTTAGGACTGCCCACATCATCACATGGGCTAAGGGGATGCCTGTTGAACAGGGTGGTCTTTGAAGGGTCATCTATTCTCTTCTGAGAATTCTCATCTCAGGGATATTTCTGGGACAACAGAACTCATTCAGAAGTGTCAAGAGAGGAATAGGAAATAGAGTCAGTTTCTATTGGGACTGACCCTAGGATTTCTTTACCTGATTATGCAAACACACTAAGAGTCCATTCCTCTGTCAGTGGTACAGTAACACAGGTGAGGACCACCTCACACAGGAAATTGAAAATTGAATCAGTGCCACAGATGTTGAGCTTGATCCCAGTCATGGCACATAAGACTCCTTGGAAACATAGTTCTTCTTCATCTTTGGTGTACATGCAATTAAACTCTCCCTAGTGTCTAAACCACCCTGAACTCTGGAATCATCCTGAACTGGTGAGTGCAGAGATGTCTAACACAATCCATTCACTAATAAAAGCATTTGGAAGTGTATGTAGAAATAACTTTTGCTTGTTTTGAATAATACCAATAGTTAGGAATTCTTGATTTTTCCCATCTACTTTGTAACCTTTCATTAAAATTCTTATTTGCCTCTCCATATTTTTTAAAAAACAGTTAATATAGTTTTTTTCTGTTAAATATACATACACATGCCATATTTGAATCTCCCTCACTTTTGCATAGTATATTAATGCATAGTATTAATATAGTTTTAACATACTATGTATATAAACAGTGTTAGGACCAGAGCTATTCATAACCATAGTATATTAATTATTGATTTACATATAAATAAAGAATTCATAAATATTTTATAATTAAATGTACATGTCCATCTATATGTAAATATGTATATTTTATACACACGCATGTAGAATATTCTTGTTAGCCAGTTGTGTGACATACAATTGTGATGCTTAAAGCTTAATTATTAAAATGATAAACTACTGAAATTGAGCATTGCATCATTTAATTACATGAGGGATAATGTTTTCTCACCATGGACAGCATTTGTTCTTAGAGAAAAATGTTGCTTCTTGGAAGGGCTTGAGAAATAGTTTCTGACTTAGTGGAAGAAACACCTCCCTGAAGTGGGGCTGAGATGGGCTGCAGGCACTGGTGTGCTTGCATTCCTCTGGCAGAAAGATGAGGCATAAAGAGGAGACACTTGGATATATTTGCTGTTTCTTGCATCTTAACGATTTTCTGGGGGAATGTCTGTCCCTGCCTCTGCACCTTCTCGCATAGCTGAAGCCATCAGGGACAGTTAATTGGAAATCCCATCTTGAACCTGACCAAGTTTACCATTTTTGCAAGTCTTGTTCTTTTTGGAATTTTCACTGATTCCCAGAGATTTACACTCCAGCATCTCATTGTCCTCAACTTTAGCTTTCCGACGTGCTATGTTTTTGCCTGCAATGAACTCATAGTCCTCTTGTAATTTTCCCTTGGAGAATCCTACTGATGAAAGAGAATTAGTTAGAAATGTTAACATTTACCAAAGCATTGTAAGATTGAAAAAGAGATGCATGGAAATACCAAGGTAAATGACTTAAAAATCCCCACTTGGTGTATTTCTCATGTCCCAAAGTCCTTTAGGGATACTCTGTCCTTGAGGGCTCTTAAATCCCACCCTTGCACCAGTGCAGGGCCTCATCTTTCCCCAATTTTCAATTTTGAATCCCCTTAAAATTTTTAAAGTAAATGTATGTTTCAGAATTATAAATTTTTGTGCAATGGTCTAGCCAAGAAAACTAAGGAGTATACTTAATAGAAATGTGCAAAAGTCCTTTCTTAGCACAGTGGTCTTGTCTATGAGCTTTGGCTCTCATTAATGAATAGTATTTTACTCAATATTCGTTGTGCATGAAAGACCCTGATAATATTTCATTTATAAAGAGCACAAATGCCTAATTTTTAGAGTAATCCCTTTGTTGTATGAGTTATACAACAGAGTCAAACCCAGGGCATATTTCTGGCATTCGGTAGTGGTAAAGTAATTTATCTAAAAATGTTATTTTTAAATGTTTGGAAGCACTGGAGAAAAACTTAGTTAAAAACAAATCAAACCAAGTGTTGGTTTTAGGTTTCAGTGTCAGTTAATGCAATTTTGAAAGTTGTTCCTCTGTTGCTCTGTTGGATTCTCTTGCCATTTCCTGACCAAATATATTCTGAGAGTGAAATGGAAGAGGCTCCCATTATTGGTGCAATGTGTCATTCTGGTATAGCTATGAACTAGCCTTATCCTTGCTCTGACTGAACTAACTTTTTAGGGAGTTCAAACTACCACAAATCATGTATTTTAATTGAAATAATCAGATGGGTAATTTGAATAGGAATATATTAATCAATATCTTGGGGTCAACCAGCTTTATTTTTGATGTGTAGATTTCAACACAAGTGTGAATGGATTACAGTATTGATTTTTAATTTTTTTGTTGGGCATCTAGTATTATGCCTACCATATATCTGCTCAATAAATGTTAAATGAATAAGTAAATTAATGAATTTTTAAAAATTTGCTTTTGGGTATGAAAATACACTTAAACCTAACATGCCAGTAGGAGCAATTTCAGCAATATACCACATGATGGGGTTGCTATTCTATGAACAAAGACTTCTAAAGTGAAAGAACCCTTGCTGCATTTCTGGTTAGGGTGAAATAATTTAGAGATAGGTAGAAAACAATAAAAAAGTTCTCCAAAAAAGACCACCTTCTTTTTCTGGATTAAATATTGTACAATCATTTTAAAGCAGATGCCTTAAACAACAACAACAACAATGTAGAGCAGTAATTTCAAGTATGGATCAAATCTGAACTACCCAATGTATTTTATTTTATTTATTTATTTTTAAGGATTTTATTTATTTACTCATGAGAAACACACACACACACACACACAGAGAGAGAGAGAGAGAGAGAGAGAGAGGCAGAGTCACAGGCAGAGGGAGAAGCAGGCTCCATGCAGGGAGCCTGATGTGGGACTCTATCTGGGTCTCCAGGATCACACTTTGGACTGAAGGCGGTGCTAAACCGCTGAGCCACCCAGGCTGCCCACCCAATGTATTTTAAACAACAGATACTTTTGTCTTACCTTAGACTTTCTAAATCATAAATACTTGGAGTAGAGAAGATCCACATTGAAAAACAAACCAAAAACCCCAAAACCAACTCAGCTGATTCTCTTAGAAGTGAGACTCTAAAATAGTGGGATATATAATTAAATTCATTAAATTTTTGCCTATTTAAAATGGCATATTATAAGGAAATGAGATAAATGTACTTTCAACAGAACAAGAGACAAGAGATAGGCAAAACCAATGTGATAGTTCAGAAGTTACACAACTGGGAGACCCTTTTAATGTGTGGGCAGTCGTTTCTGTAACTGCCTGTTGTCCTTAAGATTATAACTCTTTTAATGCACATTACAATCATTGGCATTTGTAATGATTCCATACGTCATTTGTTTCCAGAATACTTCACAATACATTTTCAAAAACCCCTAAAAAAACAAAACTAACAGCAGCAATAAGAAAGGAAATAAACCTTTGTAGAATCATCCTTTCTGTTCCCCAAAGTTGTAATTACTATACAGCCTTTTAATCTCCTATTGCTCAGTGAAACTTCAGGGATATATTTTGTCTGCTTTCTGCTTTGAATATTTGTTTGTGCATCTCTGAATAGTCTATATCCTACTTATCTTTTCCTTTTTTTGCATTTATCCCAATGCTTTATGAAAATAGACATTTGATTTGACTTCAAATCATGCTCAGATAGCTAGAAAATTCATTCATATCTAATTTTCCTGACATGTCCAAGAATTGAGGCTTAGTTTATTATCTTATTTATTCTTTTATTATGTGAAAAGGAAAGAGATTTGTGTGGAATGGTTTCTCTGGAAGTTTTCTAGTTAGGAGTCCTTCCTTTGTCTCTGATATGACTCTGTATCTTGATATTCCTTACCAAACAAAAACAATAAAATGTCTTACAAGCACACATCTGAGACTCTAAAAGGAACTATATGTTAATGTTCCTGAAGATCGAGTGATATTTTAACTCTCTTAATTTTTGAGTAAAGCATTTTTGGTAAAGAATCTGCATCACAGAAAGAAGAGAATACAAAACATTTATTTTTATTATGTTTTCCTCCCAGTTTTGGTTCCAAAGATATTAAAATGGAATGGATGGATAATTCAGTTAGATTTAACTTCTGTTAAAAACTAGTCAGTGTAGGATTTATGCATGACTCATATTTTGCTACAGTAGAATTAGCCATGGGAAATGACAATGCACATGTGGCAGAGGAAATCATCCTGTTGGCTTATGTTTGGTTTTTCCAGATAATGCTGGGTAGTTCATACATTTTAGGTAAAAAGAAATTTCAATTTACAAATTTAATTCCACCAATCTATTCTGATGTAGACCTAAAATGTGATTTGTTCAAATATTTTGTATCATTATCTTTAATTAGATTTTGCTCTATGATAGTCAATTTGTCATGACCTTAGTATGAGGCAAACGGGATAGTGGAGTTTTAATTTAGTGCTTATAAAATCAACAGGGCTGAGAAGGGGCTTCCTATCATTTATTTCACTGACAATTTAATTAGAACTTGAAGAAATACTTTTGAGCAAACTTTAATGCATGTATTAGCCAGCATTATGTAACATTGAAAGGATCTGCAAATATCTTCAAATATGACTATTTCTTCTTTATCAAGATCTAAATGTTTATTCTAATTTGTTTATAAAATGCTAATAAGGCATCCTCTGTCAAGCTTCGTTTTCAGTATTCCAAACAGAACTGTTATTTGCCTCCTGTTATTTATGACTCGAAAGTGGTCTTTTAAGCTTCATGCTGCTTTGTTTAGAATTATTTTTCTACCAACTGAACCCATCTATTAGAGCTCCTGATCTGATGCTTTGAGAAATGTGAGCCAGAATTCAGACTCAGAATGCCCCTTTAATATGTATAATATAGTATAATATAATATAATATAGTATAATATAATATAATTAGTGTGGGCATATCATATATATGTGTAACAGAATTTTCAAAAAGTCAATCCAGTTTTCCTAAACATTTTTCTTTCTCTTTTTGGAAGAAATTATCATTATTTAAGAAAATACCCAACTAAAATTTAGGATAGAAGCTGAGACCCTGAGGCAAATATTAGTGAATAAATAAACTAACTAATATTTTAAATTTGGATGTGGATGAAGACAACACCAAGATAGTGGAGCATTACACTGGTTGGCTCAGGGACTTTAATCTAAAACTTCATTGAAATTGTCTATATTTCTGGGATAAAAAAAATCACTGCCTCACTCAGTATTCAAGTCTGCTACACATTCCATTTTTCTACAAGCTTTATGCATATGTATATGGTGTGTAAATTAAAAATGAAGCTTTTCTGTGATGCACAAGTTGTAAACTGAATTATTTTAGTAGAGGAAGGATTTAGCACTATAGGTAAAGTAATCATGAGTGTATAGAAAACTAGGAGAGAGATTATACTCTCAATATGCCTAGAATGTAAACTTGTTTAGCTTTTATCAGACTACAGTTAATATTTGGGTTGTAATAATACACAGTTACTAAGATATACAATACTCTTTATTGGGTACTTTATGTAGTATCACTCTTAATATTTACAATAGCCTATGAAGTAGATATGATTTCCTCTTGTAGATATGGTTCAAAAAAGGTAGGGCATTTGCTCAAAATCACACAGCCACTGACTGTTAAAACCCAAGCTTGAATTCAGATCTAGCTGATTTCTGAGCATTTCTTTCCTCTACACCACATATATGCATGTATGTGAAGATGAGATAAATACGTGTATCTTAACTTCATAAGTTATAAGTAGCGATGGATAATAAAAGAAACAGTAAACTGTTCAGTGGAAGGTTCTATAGAACATGGGAATCTCCTGCATCTCTGGCCTGGAAAGAGTTTTAGAAATGGGGGTGCTAGCCTGACACCTGGCAAAGGGAGCCACCTGTGGTCACACAAGTGTACAAGGACGTCCAGGGCCAGGGGTATGAGAGGTTAAGTTCAACAGCATGAACTGAAAAGTCCAGTGGAAGGGCACTGACATTCAACTTAATAATTTTGCCTGGGATCCAACCCTGTCTAGGTCTTGCAGTTTATGATTTAATACTTTTTCTGGGCAAAGGACCGATGCACCGGATGACCTTCTCTTCTCAGGAGGCTTTCAATTGAATTCATGGGAAGGTCTGTGAACCATAAAACATAGAGATGATTTTTTTAAAATCTCATTTATTTCTCCCCAAACTGACAAAAGGTCTGAGGTACAAAGGTCAGCCTTTATTGTAGCAGTAAAAATGCTCCTATTTATTTTCAATTAGTGGGCTGGGAGACTGTGGTGGTGATGAATGGCTGCCCTGGAGGAGGAGAATTCTTTCGACTCCAGACTCTCCAGCCTGAGCCCATTTGGATGGACATGCCTTGGAGCTGATGCCTCTAGGCCGGGGTCAAGCCTGCCCACAGACCCTTAAAAGAGCATTGGTTTCAATGGACAATGAAAGAGAAACATGCTTTGCAACTCTTTGGCCCATTGTCTCCTTCCAAGGTTCTATTTCAGGAGAAAGAAAAGATATAGAAAGAGGTGGCTGCACATAAAATTGATTGAAAAATTGCTCAAAATTAATTTGAAGGGCTAATTAAATGTAATTGAATGAGTTGCTAGACATAAATCAAAATCAAAAGCTTTTCTTTCTTCTTCTTTCTAAACCTCCTCAGAGATTCTCCTCCAATTTGGACTCATCGTAGCCACTGCAGCTGTGTAGTTGAATATAATTTAATACTGCACTCCCTAGGCAATCTGTCTCTGGTTTGAGCAGCAATGTTAGTCACACAATCATGAAACCATAATGAAGGCACTTTGGGAGGCCATCCGGGCATTCTTACCTAAACCATCCCCAAACTGATTATGGGTTGCTTTTAAATTCAATCAAATTCTTATCAGATGCTGACTTTCCTCTGCAGTAAAGCAACTGCCTTAACCATTCTATCACTAGGAATATATGCAATGTGTTTATAACATTTAGCTTCATACCTGCTACTCATTTGTCCATGCACTTGTCTGTCTCCCCCAGTTAAGGCCCTGTAAGACATGGTTTATAGCTGTTAATTTCCTCGGCACAACATATAATGAAGCAGTTTTTTATTTTTTTTTAATTTTTATTTATTTATTTATTTATTTATTTTTTAAATTTTTATTTATTTATGATAGTCACACAAAGAGAGAGAGAAAGAGAGGCAGAGACATAGGCAGAGGGAGAAGCAGGCTCCATGCACCAGGAGCCCGACATGGGACTCGATCCCGGGTCTCCAGGATCGTGCCCTGGGCCAAAGGCAGGCGCCAAACCGCTGCGCCACCCAGGGATCCCCTGAAGCAGTTTTTTTAATAAGTACTTCTCTACAGAGTGATTATGTGGGAAAATAAGTCCTTCTGCAATTTGATTAGTTCTTGCCACAATAGTGTTATAAAACAAACTATCACCAAATTCAGACACTTGAAACAATAATTGATTCTCACTCTTCCATTTGTGGTGCAGATAAGGGTTGACAGATTTAGCTGGGCTTGGTTAGCTTGGCTTCCGAGACATGTTTTGAGGTCAGGTGTTTCCCATGCAACTCTTACCTTCCTTAGATCATTGGGCAAAGCAGGGCTTATTCTTACCATCGTGTCGGAGGAACTGCAAGAGGTCAAGCCAACCCATTTAAACACATTTCCCCAACATTCTATTGTTGACACCTCAAACATATGGAAAAGATGAAGCCATAGGACAACGATAAACCATTCAAGCACCGCCTAGATTCTACTATTAATATTTTTCTATATTTACTTTATTGCATATATATCCAACCCTATGTCTCTCCTCTCCATCTGTTAATTCATCTTATTTTTATGTATGTCAAAGTTACAGAGAGCAGAATATTTCACATCTAAATGTGTCAGAAAGCACATCATTATCAAGAATTTGATACTTGTTACATTTACAACTTCTGTACAGGGAAATACACAAGTATGGAGCATACTTTTCTATGAGTTTAGATAAATGTAGACACTAGTGTAACATACTCTTATCAAGTTGTAGAGATGATCATAACCACGGAAAAGTCCCTTCTGGCACTTCACAGTCTTCATTATCCTATCCTTAGAGGCCACCACTGTGTTATTTTGTTTATGTAGTACAGCTTAGCCTGTTCTAGAACTTCATTTATATGACTCATATGCAAAAAAATCAAAAGTGTAAGGCTTGTTTTACTTAGCATAATAGTTTTTGAGCATTCTCACCTATTTGCATAGTCAAAGTTTCTTTTTATTGCTGAGTAGTATTATGTTGTGTGAATATACCAGGGTATTTCCATTCTCCTGTTGATGGATGTGTGAGCTCTTTCCAGTTTTTTTTTTACAACTTTAAATAAAACTATGATCATTCTTATAGATTTCTTTTTTGTGAACATATGCTTTCTTTCATTTGCATAAATACGTAAGAGTAGAATTACTGGTAAGTTTATGTTATGATTTAAAATATTGCCACAATTTGTTTTACACTTTTGTCTTCAAAAGTGGGAGCCTAATTCCATGCCCTGTATTAGTGGCTGGGACTTAGAGTATATGGAAGAAGTGATGATGCATGGTTTTAAGGACTAAGCCATGAAAGGCATCTTGACTTTCTCCTCATTTTCTTTCTTGGATTACCCATTCTAGGCCAAGTCAATGGACATATTAGAAGAAAAATTAAACAGGCCTAGGAAAAGAATCATATAGTGAGAAAATAAATTTTCTTTCCAACGGTGTGCAAGCAACCCAGTCATATGTGTGAGCCATCTTGGAAGTGGGTTCTACAGCCCCAATCAGACTTTCAGAAGACAGAAGCCCTAGTCCATATCAGACTAAAACTTCATGAGAGATCTAGCTAATCTGCCTCTGAATTTCTGACCCACAGAAACTGTGTGATCATACATTATTCACTTAGCTTTTAAGCTCCTAGGTTTTGGGTAGTTTTGTATGTAGCAATAAATAACTAATAGAGCTTATTCTATGTGGGCTCCAGCTTGTCCTTGTTCTCCTTCATTTTATGTCCATCTTCTCTTCTTGATTATATACCTTGTAGACTTCAACTTGAAAACAAAACATTATAGAGCTTGGTTTAACTATCTCCCACAGTTGCATAGGGTCAAATCATTCTAGTGGTTTGCTTCTCTATTTGTACTCTGACTGATATAGGATTCATGAACAAGAGTGGTCCCATAGGGGCAGAATCTTAAGCATATGCTTGATAAATTGTTTCTGGATTATTTGGGACTGATGTTTTTGATCAGATTAGATTTAGACATTAATGTCCATCTATTAATGGATAAAAGGGGTACCACTAGCCCATGGCATTCAGTAGCAATGTGGTTGTACAAATTATTATTACCTGCAGATACTATAATCAAGTGTGTATTGAAGAAGAAAAGTTAGGAATTTGCTGTTCTAGAATATTTATGTGCGTGTGAAAATAAGGAGTATGATAGGCTAAGTTGGTTGTTTGCTAAGTGCACTGGAAAACTTTGAGGGGAAGGATAAGCTTGGTTCTTATAATTCCCAGTTCAAGGTCCTTATGAAAGACCTGAAAACATCTGTGACTGCTCTAAAAGAAATCTGTCCCTCTGTAATCATGGTGTTGAGATTTCTGAAGAGCAAATTCAAAGTCTATTCCTGCAGAAATTGACTCAATCAGTTTATCAATGAATCAATCCTTGCCTAAGTGACTTGTAATGAACCCCCGTGGTAATTGTCTCACAATGTACTGGTGATTCTTCTCAGTACCTATATTCATTTTTTCTCCTTGCTTATAGAGCTGTTAGTAGGCTGAAGTCTAGCAAAGTCTAGAGAATGAGATTAAAGATTGTAGGAGGTATACACACCAAAAGAATTGCATATTTTGCCAATTTATATCAATAGCCCCTGGAGGGTAGGTGTGTGAGTGGATATTAAGGAAATTTAAGCCATTCCAAAATGTTTTGTTGCTAATATATTTTAGTACAACGGATTTTTTGCATGCCATCATTATACCCTGAAATCTTGACAAATTCATTTGTTAGTTCTAATAATTGTGTAAGCCAGTTCACACCTCAGAGCTTCTTGAATGAAGAAGAGGCTGAGTCCCATGGAGTAAGGACCTCACTCCACTGTCACCTTCCACCAAAGGACATGTGGCTACTTAGTAGGGTGAAGGGAAAGTAACCCAACTTTTCAGTAGTTACTGGAAGTCACTGTGTTACATCAGTCACAGTAGTGACTTATGAAGGTCAAGTGATCATTGGAGTTTTGGCTCAGGTCCATCTCAAAATGGGTCCAATGACTCCCCTGATCTACCCTGTGGTTATTTCTCCAGTTCCAGAATGTATAATTGAAATAGTCCCACTCAGTAACTGTTCCCTGATACATGGAATGTGGGCTATTTTGGTAGGAAAGGCCAAATGGACGCAACTAGAACTACCTCTACCTTTGAAAAGACTAAACCTCAAATAAAACCACATTCTTGCAGGGATTGTAGAGGCTGTGCCACCATCAAGAGATATTAGTAGTGATCCCCTTCACATCCCTATTTCAACTCACCTTTTTGGCCTGTGGAAAAAAACAGATTGAGTTTAGAAAATAACAGTGGGTTGTTTAAATAATTCAGGTGGTGACTCAAATCTGCTGCTCCAGATGTGGTTTCACTGTTGGATCAAATCAGCATATCCTCTTGCATCTGGTGTGCAGATATTGATCTGGTGAGTGATTTTCTCTATATATCTGTTAGTAAAGATGATGAGGAGGGGATTGCTTCCAGCTGACAGGCATTATTTTTCAGGGTATTCAGCCATTTACCTAGTGGGAGGTTTGTTACATTGTACCACATCCATCATGGCAGGGACAGTGTTTTGTTTTCACTGGAATAGTCATTTACTACAGATATGGATTTTCCTTCCCTGGCTTCTGCCAAAATATAATTTGTGCACTTATGAAACTCCTTACCCACCATCACTGTATTCCATAGAGAATTGCATCTGACCAAGGAACTCATTTTGAAGCAAATGAAGTAAGAGAATGAGACCATATTTATGGAATTCACTTATCTTACCCTGGTCCTCTTCATCTTGAATCAGCTAGCTTGACAAAACAGTGAGATGGTCCTTGACATTTCAGTTATAAAACCAAATAGGTGGAAATGACTTTCTAGGCAGAGGTGGTCCTCCAGGACATGGCATATGCTCTAAATTGGAAACCTTTGCATAAGCACAGCCCATGACTTTAGAATTTGCTGTTCTAGAGGTTTTAGTTAGTTTCAAAGGGAGGAATATTTCTACCGGGGAGAATAACAATAATTCCATTAATGTGACGGGTGAGACCGCCACCTGTCCACTTTGGGCTCCTCATGCCAGTGAGCCAACAGAATGTGATTTACTGTACTGGCTAGGGTAATTGTTCCTGACTATCAAAGGGATATTGAGCTGTTGGTACACTATGGGGTTATATTAGTTATCTAGGGTTGCAGAAATATAAAACAATAGAGCTTGGGGTGCCTGGATGGCTTAGTCGGTTGAATGTCCAACTCTCGATTTCAGCTCACGTCATGATCTGGGGGGTGGTGAGACCCAGCCCCACATCAAGCTCCATGCTAGGTGTGAAACCTGCTTAAGATTCTCTCCCTCCTCCTCTCCATGTGCCTTCACCCCTGGTTTAGGTATGCTGCCTCTCTCTCTCTAAAAATCTAAATCTAAAAATACAAAAACAAAAATGAAAACAGTAGAACTTTAGTTTCTCATAATACTGGAGTCTAGAAGTCTGAAGTCAAGTTTTCAGTAGGACTAAAATTTCTCTGAGGTCTCTATATGAGGATTTTCTTTCCTTGTCTCTTTCTAGCTTCTGGTGGTTGCTGACAATTCTTGGCATTCCTTGGTTTATAGCTGCATTGCTTCAATCTTTGCCTCCATTGTCACACGGCTTTCTGCTGTGTGATCTGTGTCCATATCTCCTTCTTCTTAAAAGGGCAACATTCATATTGGATTTAAGATTCATCTTAATTCAATATAACCTCATCTTAGCTCAATTACATCTGCAAATACCATATTTCCAAATAAGGTTAAATTCAGTGGTTCCAGGTGGACATAAATTTGGGGATCACTCTTTAGTAAAGGAAGTAAGGAGGAATTTGTATGTTTTGTAGGATCCCTCTTAGTACTTCCATGTCCTGTAATAAATGTTGCAACAACTCCATTTAGTTAGGAATGCAAATGCAAAACCATAAAAACTTAATTCAGTCAGGATTGCTAAAGACCCAGGTCATTTATGAATGAACATTTGGGCTACCCCATAAGGCAAAGTACCACAACCAGTTGCAACACTTTCTTTTTAAAAAAAAGATTATTTATTTATTTATTTGAGAAAGAGAGGAAAGAGCAAAGGAGAGGGGTGGGGGAGAGAGAGAGAATCCTAAGCCGACTCCACACTGAGCATGGAGCCCAGTGCAGGGTTCAATCTCATGACTATGACCATGACCTGAGCAGAAAACAAGAGTCAGATACCCAATCGACTGAGCCACCTAGGTGTTTCTCACCTGTAATACTTTCTGAGAGCAAAGGGAATATGAAATGATTATTAGAAGAGTATACTTATAAACACCACTCACATGACCATGTGTAGAAATGAAGACTAGGGAACCCTGGGTGGCGCAGCGGTTTAGCGCCTGCCTTTGGCCCAGGGCACGATCCTGGAGACCCGGGATCAAATCCCACGTTGGGCTCCCGGTGCATGGAGCTTGCTTCTCCCTCTGCCTATGTCTCTGCCTCTCTCTCTCTCTCTCTCTGTGTGACTATCATAAATAAATAAAAATTAAAAAAAAAAAGAAATGAAGACTATAATAATTATAAAGATTTCTTTATTTTGATTTAAAAGATTGATTATATATAAACTAAATATTTTTGCTTTCTTTTCCTCTCTCATTTTCTTACCATAAAGCATATGATTTGTTAATAATGGGTGTCTTTTTATCCCAGTATGTTAGTAACATATTGAAATCAGAATGTGAATCAACTAGAAGAACAAATATCATCAAAAGACAAAGAAACTTCCCATTCTTATTTAGAATTAGTGTTAGCACAATTTTTTATAGTAGGCAACACAACTGTATAATGCTACACAAAAACAAGACTATATTTGGAAATTAAAGATTTAATTTAAAGACAATTTAAAGATACATGTGTGGATGCCAGTGTGACAAGACGTGAACTGTACTGGTTTTGTAATGTGTCGGCTTTGCTAAACTGAACCATGTTTATCTTCCCTGTACATTTTCCATTACAGTGGGTGACAAGAGACGTTTTTGTGCAAAATTTGGAGAATAAAAGTCAATCAATCAGCAGCCATATGTTGTTAACTCTTGAAATATTGGGATACCTTCATCAGGCACTTCTGTATCATGTATGTATTATAGCTAATTGGAAGGCTTATCTTGTTGGCATAGGAAAACTGCTATGCCTACAATTATTCTAATTACTCCTGTGTCATTTTCAACTTCCCTGGCTTCAGGGAAAGATGTACACTGAGTTCTGTGAAGAAGAGATCAGCTTCTCCAATAGGAGATCCATATCATTAAGGTTAGAGACAGTGAGAAGTGACACAGATTCCAGTCTATTTTATGGATCCATCTCACGCATGAGGTAAATTTCAGTCATTATTTCTTTAAATAAATTTATTTGCCTTATTTTCTGTCTTATGTTCTTCTGGGACTCCAAGAGCTTGTGAAACCTTTTGATATATTTGATAGTTTTTAAAGGAATTCTACATTGTTTTTCAGGGCTCTATATTTGTTTTTCCTTCTGGATAACCTCTGGTTTCTTTCTTTGCATTCCTTCCTTTGTCATCTATAATCAGCTGTTCAGCTCATCCAGAGATTATTTAATTTGAGATTTTTTTCAGTTCTAAGATTTTTAAAGTTTATATTTCTCTGCTGAGATTTCCTATTTGTGGATTCATTAAGAACATATTTTTCTTTACATTTTTGAATATAGTTAAAATAGCTTCTTTAAAATCCTTTAGAAGATTTCCCACCTGTGTTGTCTTAGGTTCAATCTCTATTAACTGACATATCTCTTATGAGTTATGCTTTCTTATGCTTCTAAGGTCTAGTAATGTTAGATTGAAACCTGGGATTTTTTGAATAATGTATTGTAGAGACTCTGGATTTTTTAAGTGCTCTTACTGTTTGGACTCAAAATTCAAACACTGTCATTTCTGGCATAAGCATAAGCTAAAAATCTCTCTCCAACTATTTTATCCATAGTTTGGCTGCTTGAAGTCTTTCCTGTTCATACATAATTCAAGGGTCAGCAGGAATTTGGACAGTTTATATGCAGAATTAGGGCTTCATGTCTGAGTTCTTTCCTTTCTTGGAATTACTCCTTTATATTTGCCTGAACTCTGTCCTCTGATCATTCAAGCCCATAAGGCTGCAGATTTTTTTTTTTAATCTCAAATATAACTACTCTACAGACTCTAATTTGGTCCTGTCCTCACAGAAAAAAAAAAAAAAAAAGACCATAAAAAGGACTCAATTCCTTTGCCTTCTTCTAAATGTAGATTTCTTTGAAGCTTTTTTTCTGCTTTTGGTTGCTGTCTAGCATTTTCAAGGTAACAGTTTTTTGTTTGTTTTTATTTTGAACAATGTTTATAGTTATCTATGATCTATAGGAGGGTTGATCCAATAGGAGATATTCTCCATCACTGAATCTAGAATTCAAATGCAGTTTAAGTCTATCTGCATCATTACTTGAACTCTATTTGTTCAGTGCAACTTGTATGTCCAAGCCCAAAATCAAAGGACAAGACTGTATAATCTACTCACCAAGAGACCATGACAAGAAATTGAATTAATAATACAACTGCAGGGAGTAAAGAATTAAGATTGTTAAATATAGTATTAGATTTACCACACTGGTCAGGCAAAATATATATACATAGGCCTTATATATACTGTGGTTTTTATGTCTTGTCAATTGAATTATCTTAAATATTAATTTAATTATATGTCAGCAATTAATTCTATAATATTTATCATGTTAGTATATTAATTTAATAATTATCAGATCTTTACTATAGTCTAGAATTTGTGTCAGATGCTGAGAATGAAGTCATAAACTAATGAAGTAAATAAACATTAACACTATTAAAATATATTGGAACAAAATTTGAGATAATATCCAATTATTAATAGAGATATTACTAATACCTAGATGCCCTTGAATGGGTGCCATGAATCCATATATCCTACTTCTCTGTAGGTACAACTCAAAGGTTTTAGGAGTAAAGATAATATTACATATAAATCAGTAGACATCCCATTGCAAAAGTGACCTTCACTCTCAGGATGAAGGCCAAGAAAGGTGGGATCTTCAAAGAAAAGTTACTCTACTCTTGGCAATATGGTAGAGTAAAAACAACTTTATGGTGTTATTGGACACATGTTGAGATACCCTTCTACGTTCACTTACACACACATACACACTCAGGTAACACTAGTAGCATTTACAATTTTCTATATTTTTAAGAAACAGATACCAAAAAGGATGCCAACAGAAATCAAGAGGCTGCTCAGAATAGTCCACATGAAACATATAGAATTGTGGCAGGGACAAAGGCAGTAGCAGGTGCTAAGGAAAGCGCCAACAAAATGAATTAACTTTACCAAAACGGTGAAGGAGATATCCTCCACCATCAATCAATAGCTGAATAGGAGATAGACTTTTTGGAGTTAGATCACAGGCATAGGAGTAAATGGGGGGAAACAGGTCCAAGGATTTATTTAAAGAGACAGGCAGATGACTTTGGTCTCTCTCTATATTATCAGACTAAGTTTTCTGCAATGAATCAAAGTGGAGTGTAAGAGCTGAATTCAATTATTGCAACATTTAAGAAGCTCCAAATTTTATTTACAATTTTTAAAAAGTACTATTAAAAGATATTCAGTGAGTGTAAAGCAGAACGCATGGTGGTGAGAGAAGTCTTCTCCACAGCAAAAGTTATGAAAATACAAATAATGAGTAGAGGTTATTGGTCCAAAAGGGCAGGTGGGCACAGTCCAGGCAGAGGGGAAAGCATATGCAAAGGCACTGATTGCTTTCCTCATGGGTGGTCCCACAGAAGGTCAGCAAGGCTCAGGATTTGTAATAGAGTGGTAGGCCACATTCAGGAATTCAGTGTTTGTTTCATTTTTCTTGGAAAATGGTCATTGTCTTACTTTATTCCGTATGCTAAAATAGAATGCCACAGACTTGGGTAGCTTAAAATTAACAGAAATTTACTTCTTATGATAGCAGAGACTGAGCAGTCCAAGATCAAGGCATCGGCAGATTTAGCATCTGGTTAGGACTCACTTCCTGGTTCATAGACACCAGTCTTCTCGCTGTGTCCTCACATGGTGAGGGATGAGAAAAGCTCTCTGGGTGTCTTTTATATAGATATTAATTTCATTCATGAGGACTCCACCTTTACGACCTAATCACCTCCCCAAAGTCATCTCCAAATACCATCGTACTGCAGATGAGGTTTCAACATATGAACTTTGGGGAGGACACAAAATTCAGTATGTAACAGTCACCGATTGTCTTCAGGCAAATCAGAGTATGTGTAATTGAGTTTTAATTTTAAGGAAATAATCCCAGCTGTTCCCTTAGAATGGACTGAAGGTTTGGGTAGATATGAAAGCTGGTTGCCTGATGAAACATAGACTGAACAGAGGGAAAAATTGTGAAAACAAAATAATAGGTTATTTCTATAGTCAAGATAGCAGATGATGGTGTTTGGACATCTTGGGGCTAAAGATTAGAAAAGTCCAAGGCTATAATGACTTTTTAAAATAGCAGTAAATCATTTTGTTTTTGGTAGAGAGAACTTTAGCAACAAAATTATGTGAGGTCAGTCATACATCTTCAATTTGTGAGAACAATATACCAGAACATGCAACCTTCTCATTTCCTTTATATAAGGAGTAACCTCTTTCTGTAATGATATATATGAAATTAGTGTAGTCATAAAGAACATTTTATAGGCATCTGCTATAAAGTGCGAATGTTTAGCTGAAATGTTATAGGAGGAAGTGTTATTATTTTCTTAACCAGGAAAGGGTTGTTTGTGTGTGTGTGTGTTTTAATATTTTGGCATCAGAATTTTGAACTGAATTTGAACTTAGTGGTGTATGAATTAGTTTCCCCCTGGTTATATGTGACTACATTTTGTCCAAGAAAAACAATTTGAAAGCCTTGGGAAAAAACTCAAAAAGCCTCTTAATATATCAAATAACTCTTACAAAACTATTCTTTGATGTTAAGTGTGAAAGTATCAGAAACATGGAGATTAAATTTCCTCTGGGACATTTCTACATGAACAGAAAAAGTGCTTAGTAAAACACCTTTTGGGTTTTGCCTACTCCCAAAAGTATCTTAAAAGGAAAACAGGCATTTAACAAATCCAAGAGCAGCTGAGATTTTATATCTTTTACAGAGACATATTGTGTTACTTAACTTCTTTTCCAGTTCCTGTAGTTTGATTCTTTTTAATATACTTGGATTTTCTAAATTTTGTCAACTTGGTTTTAGTTTTGAATGAATATTTTCAAATGGGACCAGCAGAGTGGCCAGAAGTAACTGGTAACAAAGATGCTACTCTGAAGAATTGCTGAATTTGAGGTGTAATATCTTTGCTCTGTTTACAAGCACACCATCCTCATTAAATATGACTTTCATTCAGTGAGGTCACAGCTAGCCCTGAGAAAATTGGGATGTAGTCAAAATTTGTTGGCCATAAGTCAAGTCGGTCCTGTATAAAGTATACAATGGAAATATCATGCCTTTCTTACAGGATCAGTGTTGTTTTCCTGAGTTCTACTGTTATTCAATGACTTAAAAATTTTCTTTTCTGTATTGGTTTCCATGATTCACTTTCCTTTTTAAAGAAATAAGTGTTCATCAGGAAGGAAACTAACACCTATTCAGTGTTTGCTTTGTACAATGAACTGAGCTAAGCCCTTTACTTGAATTACGTTAATATTCTCTTTGAGCTGGTGAAATAAGAATTAATTTCCTTTGTTCACAGATGAGCAAATAGAGTCAAAGGGTTAATGTTCATACTCAAGAAATAGTGGCACTGAGCTTTATACATTTTGATTCTCTATTCCACTCTCAAAGTTATTACTCTTTCTAGTTTTCTGGATTTTTTTTTTCCCTCTTGTCATTTAAAGATGGATTTCCCTAAGGATCTGTGCTTGGTTTTCTTCCAGCTATGGTTTCCCCCTCTATGATGATATCCAATCCGAGGTTTGTGCTTAATACCTTTGCGTGGGGGATTCCTATGCATCTGCACCCTTTCCATCACTGCCAATATGTCAGGTCCTAATTGAATTCAAATTTAACTTTACCAGAAAAATTACATAAGTATGTAGATTCTTTTGAAGAATTTTGAATCTTTAAACTAACATCCCCACTGGGAAGGTAAGTTGTCCAGTAGGACTACTCATATTTTAGATTGTCTTATATTCAGATTTGTGTGAAAGTTTCGATATTTGTCTGGCATTCAATGAATAGCAGATATACATCTTATTAGAGCAGATGTGCTAAAGTCATGATTTCACAGTTTTGTATGGGAGTATTTTATTTTTAGGGCCAATATCCTAAATAAATAAATAAATAAATAAATAAATAAATTGGAGATGAAAGTGTTCCGAGTTTATGCTTTCATTTTAATATTTGCCCCATTATATTGCACATATACATGCAAGCTTTAAGGAAAGTCTATTTTGATCTCTTTCACGGAAACAGAATCCTACAAAGCATCTTTTCTCTGACATATGAGATTCTTTGGCAAGAGTACAACTGGATTTTCTCAGCTTGCTGTATCTCCTATGAGACCAGCAGGAGAGAAAGCTGATTGGCAATTCATTTTCCCAGTTAGCATGTTCCCTTTCAATATTTTAAATGTGTGGTCTCTTGTAAAACCTTATATTGAACTTTGATTGTGACTTTGATTGTGTTCTTGAAATATCCAGTTCCTCTGCTGTACAAGATTCTCTCACACACAAAAGGTTCAATTATAAAAAAAAATATGTTTCCATTATGGACTGTAATAAAATATTACATTATGATTATATGAACACTCACACCTCAACCAGTGATAATAGAAACCATCACACCATGTGGTAAGCTTCACACATAACTGTTCATGAAGCTAATCCTAAACCTTTGGGTAATTTGGCCAAATTTTTCTAATTATCTTCAAGGTTATACCACTGCTGTAATTGTTAATTGTATTTATTAATGCAATAGCTTCCTAATAGAATTTAATAAAATAATAAATATTTGTTATGAAACCATCATGAACATTTTTGAGTTTTTAACAGAAGCTATGGATATACATAAAACTCAAAATTATTTCACTTTTAGTGGTCTAAATATTTAAATTATTTTTGGTAGTAGTTTATTTAAGGCTGTTAGTTATCTGTTTTCAAATAAACTTTTCATTTAAAAATAATTTTAGGGATGCCTGGGTGGCTCAGTCAGTTAAGTGTCTGCCTTCAGCTCAGGTCATGATCCCAAGGTCCTGGGATCGAGCCCCACATCAAGTTCTTTGCTCTTCAGGGAACCAGATTCTCCCTCTACCTCTGCCTACTGCTCCCCCTGCTTATGCTTATACTCGTTCTCTCTCTCTCTCTGTCAAATAAATAAATAAGATCTTTAAAAAATAAAATAATCATTTTAAATTTACATAAAATTGCAAAGATAAAACAGAGTTCTCATATACTCTATACTTAGTTTCCTTATTATTAGTATCTTACCCATATGGCGCATTTGTCACCATAAATGAAACTATATTGATACATTATTGTTAGATAAAAGCCATACTCTATTCAGATTTCCTTAGTTTTCACCTAATGTCCTTTTCTGTATCAGGAACCTGTCTGGAATACCACATTGCATTTCATCATCATGCATTCTTAGTAAACTTTTTTTCTCAGTTTTTTTCCATGTTTTTATAACCCTGACTCTTTTGGGAGTATTGGTCAGGGTTTTGCAGAAAATCCTTCACTTGGAATTTGTTGGTTTCTCTCATGATTAGAGTGGGTGATGGTTATGAGTTTCTAGAAGAAGAACATGAAGTATCATTCTTGCCACGTCATATCAAAGGTACATACTAACCTTAATCAGGCTGAGGTTATGTATGCTGAGTTTCTCCAGGGTAAAGTTACTCTTTTTTTTTTTTTTTTTTAAAGTTACTCTTTTTTCCCCGTTTCCTACTGTGCTGTTTGGAAGGAAGTCACTATGCACAGCCCCACTTAAGGAGTGGGGGTTAAGCTCCACCTCCTTAAGGGCAGTGTCTCCATAAATTATTTGGAATTCTTCTGCATGGGAGACTTCTCTATTTTCTCTGATTTATTTAGCCAGTCACCACAAGCTGCAACCTGATGTCCAGGCCTCTGTATATGTATCTTTATATCATAATTATAATAATATCCTATCATATAATTATTAGTATATCATATATACTGACATAAATAAATAGCTGAAGGAGGTGGAGCTCCCTTGGAGCGAGGTGGGATCATGTTAATGCCCAATGAGATATAACTGTGTGACGTCCAGAAAGCATATCTGATTCCCTGCATCCTTCCCATTGGCCTGAGTGCAAATGATTCCTACTCCCTTAGCAGCCATCCTGGCTCTTGAGGTAATGTGCTAAGTACAGTATGGCAAGAAGAAGGAAGCCTGGCTCCCTGATGGATGCACAGAATACTGCTGTGCAACTATCTATCTTCAGATGTTCACATGAGAGTGAAATACATTTCTATCTCATTTATATCACTATTCTCTTATGTCTCTGTTACATGCAACAAAGAGGATCTGCCCCTTGAGCCTATGACTGGCTAGTTGTGCCTTCTATGTGTCCTCTTAGCATACTGTGTTTTCCCTATTTAGCACTCCTCATGTTTTATGCAAATTTCTCATTTCATCATTTTTATCTCTTAATAAAATATAAGTTCTATGAAGACAGGAGTCCTTTTTGGCATTTTTATTCTCGGATCTTGCAGTGTCTGGTTAGTATTTCCTAAAATTTTATGGGATAAATCGATGACTTATTAAATGCCGTATAATTAGAACTTTTATGTGACCATCCAAAATGTTCATCTGCACACGTTCTATCTTTCTAATTATTTTAAGAGTCTCAAAGGAAGAGACTATAATTTATAGCACAAAGGTCGATGTACGTTGCCAATAAATACTTGACAATAGCACAACAGAATTAAACCAAATCAATCAAAATATATTAAAAAGTGGTGTGAAGTGCAGTTCTAAGTGAGAAAACTAGAGGTATAAATACACAGTTTTTTCATCTTTTAGTAGTTGAGAATGCAAAGCAAGTAAAGACAAGGTCCTTGACCTTACAGAGAGCAACATTTGGTAGAAGAATTTGGCATAGACAGCGTGGCCCCAGACTGCACATGCTGTAGGTAGAATGGAGGGGAATGTGAGCATGACATATCAAGAAATGTTGGACTAAATTATAAGCAGTTTTCTGCACAGTAAGACCGGGTGGAGAATAGGCCTTTTAGTGATGCAGAGAAAGGTCAGAAAGGCAAATCCTGGAGAAATTTTATTGTTTATGTTTTGTTCATTACTTCCACTCCTACTGTTGTCCTGTTTCACAGTTGTTTCAAATTCCATTTGCAATTTACTACAACACTTTGTACACCATGAGAGTTCATTGATTTATGATACTGCTATTCTTCTGGCTTCAGAATTTGAAAATGATTCATAGCATTTAGGACTGTATTTACACTTTTGCTGTATTTTATAGTCTTTGGATACACTAAAACTTTGTTCCTTTTAGGCCATATAAGATGTTTGCTTCTCTCTTGTTTCCTACTTACCTATATAACAAGATAATCAATAGCGGTAAGCATCTATAACCTGTTAAGACAGAGTCTCAAGGATCTTAACTGAAAGTCAGTGAATTTAACTTCATTCCTTTTTGCCCCTGGATCTCCAGGCATATTCTGCTTTGCCAAGTTGCTGAGGTTTTTAATATATTTTTTCCACATTAAGAATAGTATACTGGTGTCACCGCCACCATGTCTTCCAAAATATTGACTGAATGATTACTCTTAGTTAGGTGATATTCTAAATGCTTTGAATAGGCAGTAACACATTAAGTTGTAACAATCCCAGGAGCTAGGTATTATTATTACTTCCATTTTAGAGAGGAGAAAATTGAGATACAGAAAAGTTACTTGGTGGTGGTTACATGTAGCTAGTGATTGTCAGAATGAGAATTCTAATCAACACAGTCTAATTTTTGGACAGAATCTTCAACAGAATGTAAGGAAGTCTGAATCTGAAACCATTGCACTCTACTGAATCTCTGGTATCTTCAGAAATGTGTGTTGCTATTTTAGGTATATAGAGTTGCTAGTTTTTCTGAAACTATTCTTGAAGATTGATGTCTGTTCATAGATTATTGGAAAGTTTTTCTGGGGAAAAAATTATGGTTTAATTGCTCGATTCTGCATAGTTCTTTCCTAAACCCCTGAAAATGGAGCTTCTGCTAGAAAAGTTCACAGTTTGTATATCAGAATGTGATAGGAGCTAAAGAAACTTCTTTATGAGATTGGAGTTCCAGATTTGGACTTAAAGAGCTTGATGGGAATGCTCTTCATATTTACAATGGTAATGATTTTAGTAAAAGCAATGACCACACTCATCCAGGCTTTCCATCAGCAAATCTTCACTAAGCACTGTTTTCTAGGTACTCTAATATGTGTTGAGAATACAAAGAATCTTTTCCCTTAAGGAATTCATGGTGGAGAAGACTCACAAAGAGGTCATTGCAATACATTGTGGTTACATGCTTTCATGGAGATTATATATAATATATAAAGCATGTAGTCATGGATGTGAGAGAGCAACATCTAATTGCAGTCCAGAATGCAGTAGGGAATGTCAGCAGATGTCAGGGCTAAGATGAATTAAAAAAGATGAATTGATCAATAGGAGTTAGAGAAGTGAAGAATAAAGAGATAAAAATAGGAGTAGCTTTATCTTAAGAAAGATGAAATGATCAATAGGAACTAGACACATAGAGAAAGTCAATGGGGAAGGATATTTTAGGCAAATGGGTGAGCAGGATATTATGTATGGTGGAGAAAGAGTCTAGAAGAGTATGTAGTAAATTATAAGTAGTTTGGAATTGTATGAAAAGTTTAAGGCAGGAAATGTCAGGAGTTTAGAATCACCATTTGCTTTGGCCTGGTCAATGGTAAATTGAAAACACATTTCTAAGACTTTTGTTAAAGCTCTAATACCTTATATTTAAACATAGGGCATAGAAAATCAAGATTCTTGGAGGTGAGTCTTCTAACAATGGCAGATGCAAAGATGTATCGTCAAAAGGTGCTGAGAATCCATTAAGGTCAAATTCTAAACCTGATGCTTGAAAGGATCTAGCTATCTGGTATTTTAACTATCCCAAGCTACACATTTGTCTTGAATTCTTTAGAACTGAGATGCTTGTTACATTCCTGTCCCAGAGGCATGCACACGCCGAAGATTGTCTTTGAGGACTTGAGCAACTCATAAGTTTAATTTATTTCACTCTAGAATTATGGAAATAAGGCATCCCAGAAGTATTGATGAAGTTACTGGATATTTCAAGTGGCATCTGTCATCCAGGTAGCACCTGTATGTACACTAATTCATTACCTTCCTTTTTTTTATCATCCCTTTATCTAATTTTAAACTCTAGTCTGGGTCCAAGCTATGTTATGCCTAAGTTATCCCAATAAATTTAAATTTTTCATAAATTCAGATTTAATTTTCCATAAACATTATTTATGTCCATTGTTACTCTCTGAAATCCAACAGTCAGGATATTTTGTTTTCTGATTCAATCTAAAATTTTCCCCTAAGTGGCCTCATTTATTCTGTTAAACCTATTCTTTATTCCATTTTAATATATACTATGTGCTTTAATTAGATATCACTTAGTACCTGGGCACTCCTGCTCTTCCACCTGCCTGGAATTTGTCACAGCTTCCTTTCCCAGTTGGGTCCTCTGAAGTCTCATTTATTATTATTTCATTTGTTGATTGATTGACTGATTGATTGATTGTAGGCTCCACATCCAGTGTGGAGCCCGATGTGGGGCTTGAATTCACAACCCTGAGATCAAGACTAAAGTGAGACTAAGAGTTGGGCACCCAGCTGACTGAGCTGCCCAGGTTTAGTCAAAGTTGTCTCTCTCCTGAAGCCTTTCTTCACTATTATAGGTGTTCAAAAGTAAAACAGTGAGCGGTAGCATTGTTGATAAAATATATGATTATGTCCAAGTTCAAATTATATTCTAAAAGTAGATTTACTTCTAAAAGTACACATACATACACACACCATGAAAGTGAAAGTATATAAGAAAGGCGATTTTAAAGCAGCCAATAGATGAAGACAAATCGGGCTTTTCTTTTGCATAATTTTGAGAGTAATATATTTTGCTCACTTAGAAGGAAACCAATTAGTATTTGCATTATCATAAAAGAAAGGTTGTTGAGTTTCCAAACAAGGTGACTCTGTTATCAAATCTTTTTTTTTTTTAGAAAAAGATGAGCTGGAATATGAAAGTGTCTCAAATCATTCCCCAGTGGAAACCCAGGCAAATGTAGGAAGGGAATAAAAGGATGAAGAGTCTTTAAAAATGTGTGTGTGTGTGTGTGTGTGTGTGTGTGTGTGTGCATTTGAGAACTGGAAAAAAACAGCCCTGTAGCTTCTTCCTCTGCCATTGGACAGGTCTATATGATCAATAAATCATGTACTTGCATATCTGTGTTACCTTATCTATTCTCTGGATATTGTCACAAGCAGGGAACAGCACAATGGGGGAAGATGGAAGCTTATCATCCTTGTTCCCTGTGAATGGCCTGGGAATAGAGAAATCAAGGTATTTGGTGACTTGGATCCATCTCCTTACCTCCTGGGGCCCACCTATAGTGGGATGTAGAAAAGGGAGCCAACATCAGACCTCCTTGATCTCACTTGCCTCTGATCCCCTGTAGTAATTAATGTGCTATCACCCGAATTAGCAGCTAATTATATTCTCTTTAATTTTTTCTCTCTCTTTTAACTATGTTGGAGATCCTTGAGGGCAAAGACTATGCTGTAAACTTGTTTCTGTTCTTTCAGTGTTTAACATAGTGCTGAACACAAAGAAGGTACACCACATGTTAACTGATCTATTTTGTATATAAAGACATGAGAAGTCCAGTGTGTTTAAGAATGTATTTTACTAAGACATGATTTTCATAGTTCTATCATCCATAATTCAGATTTTAGGCAGTTAACTTTACATTAGATAAAAATAATATTAATTGTACACTTATTATGTGTACACATGTTATTTACTTTAATTATCACAACCACAGCCAGGTTAAGAAACAGAATGTCATTCTGATAGGCATGAAAAATATAGAGGTACTTAAATATCACTGGAAAACAAATTCTTATTTATTAGAAGTCTCCTCAGGCCTTGTTACTGAAAGTATGGCTCAAGAACTAGCATCATAGGCATTATCTGGGCCTTTGTTAGAAATGCAGACTCTCAGGCTCCTACCTGACCTTATTTTTATTTCAGTAGGATACCAAGGGCCACATTGAAGTTTGAAAAGCAGTCATAGGGATAGTATGTGGTTAGAGGTACTACTTTCATAAACTGCTTAGGAGGAGTTGTATCCCAAGAGACATGCTCATAGTTGCTCACTAAACTGATCCTGTGAACTGGAGAGTCTAGCAGATTTCAGGGTTTTTGCTTTGTTAAACAAAGTATGTAAGTATGTGAGTTTAGGGCCAGAGTTCAATTGCTCATAATACAGCAGAACCTAACTATTGCTGAGTAATACTAGTAAACCTGTCTTCCAATTCATGATGAACATAGACAATATTCTACATACATCCAAAACAAACATTTTAAAAATGTTGATACTGAGGGGCTCCTGGGTGGCTCAGTAGCTTAAGTGTCTGCCTTCAGCTTAGGTCATGATCTCAGGTTCTTGGCATAGAGTCCCACTCAGGCTCTCTGCTCAGCAGGGAGTCTGCTTCTCCATCTCCCTCTGCTCCTCCCCCTTCTTGTACTCTCTCTCTCTCTCAAATAAATAAATAATTTTTTTTAAAGAGATTGATACTAAAGAGGACCTTTGCTCACTATGCATTAGGCATTTTGGCCTTCTCAGCACTCTTCAGACTGACCTGGGATGCTTGGCACTCACTGCTCCTTCTTCATGGGATGCCCTTCCTCTAGGTCTGTCTATGGTTGGCTCTGTCATGTCACATAGGTTGCCTCTTTGGAGAGATTTTCTTTAGGCACCCTCATTAAAACAGACTTGTGGTCTTTACCCCTTTACTTTACTATTACTAATAGCATTTTATCACTCTAAACTCCCTTCCTTCCTTCCTTCTTTCCTTCCTTCCTTCCTTCCTTCCTTCCTTCCTTCCTTCCTTTGCCTGCCTTCCTTTTTTCCTTCCTTCCTTCCTTCCTTCCTTCCTTCCTTCCTTCCTTCCCTCCTTCCTTCCTTACTTTTTTCCTTCTTTCCTTTCTTCATTTATCTTCTCCCCTGGACTATTTACTACATGAGAGGAATTTGGTCTCTGCTGTTTGCTATATTCCCTGCTCTGGTACATGGTAGATGCTCAGTAAAATACTTGCTGAATGAATCAGTCAACAGAGAGTGAAAACTGTTATGAAGACCACTATTCTTAACACATACTACATCAGTAATGAACTATCTTGTATTCATCTCCAATTTCAAGCTTAGTCTTACTTTGCATTACATTTTAAGGGTCCTCTTTGTGAAGTAAGATGATCTGTTACAAACACAGAGCATAAATGAAAAGTGTGAGAAAACTTTTTCATTTTTTCAGCAACTGTTGGTTGAGTGTTTTCAATATATTCATGACAAGCCCTCCCTGAGCACTTAGATTTGCCACATGTTAATGTGTAACTTTGCTCAAGTTACTAAGCCTATTTAAACTGCAATTTCCTCATACATATAATGGCACTAATAATAGTACCTGTACCTACTGCATGGAGTTGCTGAGACTATAAATTGTGGTAATGCATTGAAAATGCTTATTATAGAGTCTGGAATATACTAAGCACTCAATATATCAATATTAGTTTCAGAAAATTTAGACAGTTGGTGCTTGGGAGGATGAATTATCTTTCTAATAGAAATAACATTTGCATTGTGATAACCACGATAATAGATGGCATTCACAAATAATTTAAAATATTTTTCAAAGTACTCTCATCACATCCTCTTCTGTTATTGTGATGTATTTCCTTCATTTTACCTTCGGAGAGAAATAAATGTATGTTTACCAAATTCCTTTTTGCTTCTTTTAATCTTTCTCATTCATGCCTGGATTGGGTCACAATAGATTAAAATAGGATATTTTATATGGCTTCATCTCACTTTTTTGCCATTTTTATTAAAATATACACATGATATTAACAGATTTTAAATGTACAGCTTCATTAAATTTTTCATGTGTGTATGCCTACATAATAAACATCCAGATGAGACCATTGAAGGACACCAGATCCCAGAAGTCATCCTTTCTTCTTCCGTATATTACCACTAATCAGACTTACCTTACTGGGGGTTGGTTGTGCCTGTTTTTCAGTTTATATAAATGCAGTCATTTACTTTTTTTGTTTGTTTGTTTGGCTTCTTTTACTCCACATTATGTCTGTGAGAGTTATCCAGATTGTTGTGTATAGCAGTACATTGCTCATTTTAGTTGCTGCATAATATTTTGCTGCATAAGTATGCCATAATTTATTTATCCATTCAGGGCTTCTGATGAATGTGTGTAGTGGAATCATACTGTGGTTTTAATTTGCATTTTCTCAATGACTAATGATGGGGCTGATATTTTCTTGCATTTATGGGACAATCCTATATTCTTGTTTGTAAAGTGCCTATTCAGATCCTTTGCCCACTTAAAAATATGGTTAGTCTTCCCTTTTATTGTTGATTTTGGACTTTTCTGTACTTTGGATAAAATGTCAGTTGAGTAAATGTGTTGAAATACTTTCTCTCATTCCATGTCTTGCATTTTCACTCATTAATGGTATCCTGTGATGAATGGAAGTCTTCATTTTAATGTAGTTCAATTCATAAGCCTTTCCATGTGGTTAGTGCATTGTGGTCCTCTTTAGCATATCTTTGCTTACCTGAGAATACAATGATTTTATTGTGTTTTATTCTATAGACTTTGTTTTGCCTTTTCTCTCTTTAAAAGACATATATTAGCTGATAAAGAATTCTCATTTGATAACTTTTCATTACAATGCTTTAACAATGCCATGCTGTTGTCTTTTGGCCTCCCTGCCTTCCTGTGAAAAGGCACTCAGTGACTGATAAGTAATCCTTTGAAGGATTTTTTTTTTTAAATCACCAGTAGTGCTTTAATTTTTTCCTTTCCTTTTATTTTTCATCAGTCTAACTAGGATATGCCTAGATGTGGTTCCCCTTGTATTTTTCCTGCTTGAGATTTGATGTTATGACTTGATGTCTTTAGGTGGTTTGGAAAAATTGTCAGCTAGCATCTCTTCATATATTCCTCCCTTTTACTACTTCAATTAAATATAATAATTTTCCTGGTGTTCCTCATGTCTTTTGTACTCATATGTATGCTTTTTAATCTCTATCTGTATCTGTATTATCTATCATCTGCATCCACACCTACATTATATCTCTATAGAGGACACTTGCTTAATTTGATAAAATGCATCTTTGAAAAACCTGCAACTAATACTTAATGGTGAAAATCTAAACACTTTCTCCCAAGAGTGGGAAAGAAAGAAAGAAAAAGAAAGAGAGAAAGAAAGAAAGAAAGAAAGAAAGAAAGAAAGAAAGAAAGAAAAGAAAGAAAGAAAGAAAGAAAGAAAGAAAGAAAGAAAAAAGAAGAAAGAAAGAAAGAAAGAAAGAAAGAAAGAAAGAAAGAAAGAAAGAAAGAAAGACTACATCAAACTATGAGATTTCTACACAGAAAAAGAAATAGTCAATAGAGTCAAAAGGCAACCTATGGAATGGGGGGAAATATTTTCAAATCATACATCTGTTAAAAAGTTAATTTCCAAAATACATAAGGACCTCCTACAACTAAATAGCAAAAATAAAAAATACTAAAAATAAATAATATATTTATAGATTAACGGTGAAAAACTGGAAATTGAAACATAAAATATTTCTATTTACAGTGCCACCTAGAATAGATGGAATCTCTAGGGATACATTTAGGCAAGTGTTTAAGAGCTAATCACCAGATGATACAAAACACTACTGAGAGAAATTGAACACCCTAAATATATAAAGAATCTATATCTTGTCTATTGATTGGAAGATTCACTATCATTAAGATATCAGTTCTTCTTAAATTAATTGGTAGGTTCTATATCTTCCCAATCAAAATTTTAGTAGGCTTTTTAAAAATAGTAATTTAAATGTTGATTTTAAAATTCATGTGGAAATGTAATAGACCTAGAATAGTCAAACAATTTTGAAAAACAAAACAAGATTGAAAAACATACACTATATGTTTTCAAGACTCACAATAAAAACTATCAATCAAGACAGTATAGTAGTGGCACAGTGATAGACAAATGGATCAAGGGAATAAAATAATGAGTCTAGAAATTGATGCATATCAATTCTATGTGGTGAATATAGAATTCACCACATAGAATTGTGGTGAGCTGTGGTGAGCTGATTTTCAACCCAGAAACCAACGTAATTGGATAGGAAAACAATAATCTTCAACAATGGTGCTAGAACTACTGGATAGTCACATGAAAAAAATCCTTAATCCTTAACTCACACCATACAAAAATTAAGTTGAAATGTATAATTGGTCCCAACTAAAAGCTAACATAGAAAATTTTTTGAGGAAAACAAGGGAGAAAATGTATGGCTGTGTTACAGGCAATGATTTCTTAGAAACCATAAATACTAATCAAACAAAAAAATGTATTGATAAATTCAACTTTGTTAAAATGATAAACTGCCTTTTTGAAAGACAACATTAGGAAAATGAAAGGCAACAGACTGGGAAAACATATTCCCAAAACATGTATCTAACAAGAAACTCTCACAACCCAATAAAAAGGAGCCAAATAATCCAATAAAAAATGGGAAAAGCAGGGCTGTGAATGGCCAATAAGCCTGTGGTAAAATGCTCAATATCATTAGTCATTAGGGAAATGCAAAGTATGACCACAGTGAGATATCAGTGTAAATGCATTGGAATGACTGAAATAAAATACAAAAAAGATTGAAATACCACGTTTTGGCAAGGATGTGGAGCATCTGGATCTATCATCTGTTGCTATTTTGGAGTACAAACTACTCTGGAAAACATTTTACTACTTTCTTATAGACTTTAGTATATTCCAGCCAGGCAACAGCAGTTCTACTCTTAAGTATTTACCCAAGAGAAATTAAAAAATATATATCTATATCTATATCTATATATATATCCACAAAAAGGCTGTATATGAATGTTTATAACAGCTTTATTTAGAATAGCTGCAAACTGTAAACAGCCAAAATATTCAACAATTGAATGGAAAATCAAACTGTGAGATACTCGATTAATAGATACTATTTAGCAATAAAAAGGAACACAATGAAGATAGAACAAAACGGAACACACCTTATTATCACACACACACACACACACACACACACACACACAAAATTCTAGAACAGGTGGAACTAATCTGTAGCGACAGAAAAAATTTAAGTGGTTGCCTGGAAGTGGGATGGGTGGAGTTTTCCACAAAGCGTGATGAAAGAACCTTATGAGGAAGTGGAAATACCTATGCCAATTATGATTGGCATGATGTTTATGTAGGAATATGCATTTATAACTTCAACAAGTGGTATGATGGGAACTGTATATTTTATGGTAATTTAAAGTTGAACTTAATGCAATGATTGAATTGTCAATGATTGGATGTTAAGAGAAGAAAGCATTGGTAGTGCCGTGAAAATGTTAACTCTCTCAAGAGGCATTCAGGCACGCCTGGGTGGCTCAGTGGTTGAGCCTCTGCATTTGTCTCTCAAGATGCGTTCCACTATTGTCTCACTAGCTCTTCCAGTACTCTAGTTCTAGGGCACCTTAATCCACCAATGCAGAGTTTCGGGATTTGTCAGGGCTGTTTTCTCTGGTCTGCCCTTGTTCCTAAAGCATTGCTCTTAATTCTATTTTGTTGCCCTTTGGGGATGTTTTAATTTAGAGCCCTGAGTGTTTACCCTTCACCTTGGCTCACCTGGATTTCCAACCTCCACCTGCACAGCTGCCATAACACTGGCAGCTTTTCCTTTCCCTGCAATATTTTCTGCCGGATTCTCTATGTCTCCCTCACGTGTGCACACCTTGAGAATCTCAAAATGCCAACATGGGAGACTGGGAGCAGAATTTTAGTCTCTTCTTTCTGCAGTTTCTTTTCCTCCAGCATCCAGTTCCTTTAAGTTTCAGCTCTTTTGGCTGCTTTCTTCACTTTTAAACAAATGTTTCACTACCTACTGGGTCTCTAGGATGGTAGCTGGTGTCCCAAGATTAAACAAAATTTTATTTTCTGCTTAGATCTTTGGGTAGATTTAGTAGGCAAGTACAAGGAGATGGGATAAAAATCTAGTAAACAATTTAGGGACAATTTAAAGTAGTTCACAGTAAAACACTGAATTTAACAGTGTCACATGCTGGGGGAGGGATGGAAGGGAAGACCATAACCACTGGCTGAATTAGGGAAGACCTCTTGGAGGTGGCACTAGTTGAGGTAGAAGCTATCTTTATCTACTTTATCCATGAGACACAAGCTAATTAGATACCTTGCCATAGATCACATACTTAGGGGTGGATGTAGAACTAAAGCGAAGTTTTCTGATTTTCCTCTAGTGTCTCTTCCTTACAGACACATTTTTCTGGTACTAAGGAAGAGCCATAAAAGTGTTATGACATCTTTTACCTGAAAATTTGAAAAGAAATATTGCTTGGGCTCCAAATCACTGGATTCATCTGGGAAATATATGAAGAAGAGCTGATAAATCTGTTTTTCTCTGGGTTTGATGTGGAATATAAACAGATGCTTATGGCCTGTTCATGAGAGTGTTGACAACTGAGTAGGAATGATGTACTTAGGATGGAGTCACACATGCTGGAAGATACATCACCACTCAAATCCTATTAAAATAATTTGTTCACTAAACAAATATGTGTTCTGGTTGCACATTATTCCTGCCTCCTGAGTCTCTGGAGTTATCTGTGGCAAAATTATCCAGAGCTCCTGGAGAGTAGGCTGCATGCCTTTCTTATTTGGCTTTGCATTTCCAGGGTCTAGCAAAATCCTTGGCTAATAGTTGGTTTTTCACAAATGTTTGATGAATTGCATTAATTTTATTTTTGTCTGCTGGGTATGGAAGAAAGAAAGTCATGCACAATAAACAATACATCGGCCATTTTCATATATTGCTATTCATGATGTAAATTGATTCAATACTTTGGGAAAGATATTTAGCTATAGATACAAAAGCTACAGAATTACGTATGCTAATTAAAATCCAACTTCTACATGCCTATTCTAAGGAAATAATAAAAAATAGAAAAGAGTTGTATTGATGAAACTCGCCATCAAAATTGTTGAAAATTTAAAAAACAAAACACTATAATGAATAGAAGTAGCAATAATGTATAACAATAGAGAAATATGCAAGAAAATATGTGTTTTAATATTATGGAGCATTAAAAACGATAACTATGGCTACCATGGAGAACATGGAAAATGTATACTATATATTAAATGTAAAGATTAAGAATATAATGGATGTATACTATAAAATTGCAACTATATAAAATAAATGAATATATTGAAAGGCCATACAGAAGATGGTAGTTTTGTAGGATGGAGGCTTTATAAATTCAGATGGGGGCTGAGCAGGTGTCCATGCAAGATGAGTGGTATGAACAGTTTCAGTAGGTGGTCTTTTGGTGGAACATTCAAAAAAGGAGGTGAAAAAAATCTTGGAACTGTAATGCATGACACAAATAGCAAACAACAGTCGTCATCCTCACTGGTATTTATACCAGTAATGATAATGTTATTGAATCTTGAAGGTTCTTAATAGTAAGGAGTCCCTTATCAGCAAGTACATAACCATGAGAGGCACAGACCTTAAATGTTAGGCTGGCAATTATTTCAGTGCCTGCAAGCAATAGTAGCAAGAGCTGGGTTGAATGTTCCGGAGTTGGAAGAAAGGGTAGAGAGAACAGGAATGCAGCTACCGCCCTCTTCCTAGGTATCAGAGGGTTTGCCCTACACATGTGAATGGCACCCTTTAGACACAATACCAGTCTCCAGTTAGTATTTGCTAATCATTAACTTTCTCTCCTGAGAAATCATGTTCCCAGTGCCCAGTCTAAAAATAATTACATTTATACTATTTGCTACTGCGTAGCGATTTCATTTTCTTTCCCTGCATTATTTGTGCCTTTAGGTGTACACTCCTTTGAACAAGAGCTATTCCTTGTTTTGGCACAATTTGTCCTACTTTTGTGGGCTGCTTATAGAATTTTAGTGAAACGGAATGCTAGAAACAGGAATGCAGGATAGAAATAACCCCAAACCTCCCAGGAGAATGTGAACTTGGGCATGGACACTGAGGGGGATAAAATTAGATTGTAGCAAAGAAAGACTAAACCACATTTCCTGTTTTATCTTTGACTTTCTGCACAACCTTGGAAGAATCAACGATATCCTATGCTGTGGTGCCACGCTGGCTCAGATTGTGCTTATTCCACCCAGGTTTCCACTGACTGAATTGCTGTGAGAGGGCACATGAGGATTTACTAGGACCAACTACTTGTGGCAGTCATTTCATGATTCTGTCATTGGTGATTTCTTCTAATCTTTCCTAATGCAGTCATGTGGCCTGCCTAGTCGACTTCTATATCACTTCCATATTACTCCTATAATATGTTAAAGGCTTGCTTTTTATAATGATGTTTCATCTAATTCATCCTAAATATATCATTCAAGTTCCTAGAATACCCTCTCATGCTACCCAGGCAAATAATAATGTAATAGAAGCTCATGTATAAATTGCTTAATAAGTGATTGCTTATAAAAACTTTGAGGAGATCGCAGCACCTGGGTGGTTCAGTGGTTGAGCCTTTGGCTCAGGTCGTGATCCCGGGGTCCTGGCATCAAGTCCCGCATCTCCCCACAGGGATCCTGCTTCTCTCTCCGGCTATGTCTCTGCCTCTCTCTGTGTCTCTCATGAATAAATAAATAAAATCTTTTTAAAAACCCCACAAAATACAAATAAGTACAAAAAATGCTACTGTAGAGCTCATGTATCAAGTCATTGGTCCATGTTTCAACTCTTCCTTATAATGAACTTACCAAAATGGTTGTCTATACACATCTTCACTTAATTACCTCCATTCATGCTTTTGAGAGAAAGGGCACAGCAGCATTGTAGTTCTTTTATTTCTCTGTAGCTGTCTCCACCCACCCCCCCATCCCCTAACCCCTTGCCCCTCTGGGAGGAGGTGGTGGGGATTAAAATTGGACCCAAAGGGATCCCTGGGTGGCGCAGCGGTTTGGCGCCTGCCTTTGGCCCAGGGCGCGATCCTGGAGACCCAGGATCGAATCCCACGTCGGGCTCCCAGTGCATGGAGCCTGCTTCTCCCTCTACCTGTGTCTCTGCCTCATTCTCTCTCTCTCTCTCTCTCTGTGACTATCACAAATAAATAAAAATTAAAAAAAAAATTGGACCCAAAGTGAAAATGATTTAGTAAACTCTACTATAGTCTCTTAGAGCTTTCCTTGGTCCCATCATATAACCACTCAAACTTCTAATTCTTCCCCTTACCCTCCTACTCTCCAGGATAGCAAATAATTACATGAAGTTTGTCTATAAGACTTGTAAGACAGATATTATATGGTTTTACTTATATGTGGAATCTAAAAAAAACTAAACTCATAGAGAGATTAGGTTGGTAGTTGGGGAGAACAGGATGGGATAGGAAAGAAATGGGTCAGGGGATACAGAGTCTGCTAATAAAATGTGTAAGTTCTGGAGATTTAATGTTACAGCATGGCAACTGTAGCTAACAAATCTGTACCGTACATTTGAAAGTTGCTAAGAGAGTAGGTCTTAAAAGTTCTCAACACACACAAAAATTGTAACTCTATGAGATGACAGGTATATTAATAGCCTTGTTATGGTAATCATTTTGCAATATATCAATCATTACGCCATAGACTTAACCTACTAAACATTATATGTCAATTATATCTCAATAAAACTAGAAAAAGGTAAATTTTTTCTATACATAGGATCATTGTAGAAAAATTGAAAAATACAGGGGTATCTGGATGGCACAGTCGATTGAATGTGTGTCCAACTCTTGGTTTCATCTCAGGTCTGATCTCAGAGCTGTGACATCGAGCCCTGCGTCCTACTCAGTGCTCAGCGTAGCATCTGTTTGAGTTTCTCTCTCCCTCTGCCTCTTTCTCTGCCCCTCTCCCATGCTCTCTCTCTAAAATAAATAATCATAAAAAATTGAAAAATACAGAAAACAAACAAATAAATAAACAAAAAGTCTGCATGGCTTTGGAGGCAAAAGTTCCCCAGACTCTAATGCTGGTTTGTGAATGTGCCTGCTGGGTAACTGCTACAATGTGGGTTAAGCCACCCTAATCTCTGATTATTTTGCCTACCTCTGCTATGGTCTACAGTTGGCAAATTCTTGGTACAGTCAATTCTGTTCTAATGATTGATTTGAAAACATGGTTGATGTATCAGGGAATAATTGAGCATAAATCCTGCCTCCATTTGCCTTGCTCAATTTCTTGAGCAGGAAACATTAGGGGAATGCTGCAAACTGTACTCAGCAGAGCTGAGCCTTCATGGGCATACAAAATGCACACATACAAAACCCTTGAGCATCTCCCAGTTGCCTGGGTTCATCCATGTGGCATGGACCACTCCCACCCCATCTAGTGTTGTAACTTCCTGCACTCCCACTCTTTCCCTAACTCCCAAGCTGCAACGCTTCCATGCTCGGTTCCACATGTAAAGTCCAGGTCTGTTTCGAGATGAATTGCCATAGTATTGCAGTATTTATTGACCCTGTAGTATTTCTTAATCATTTAACATGTATAACTTGTGCTTCCATTTTTATTAAGTTCCAGTATTTATTTTTATGTGTTGCTGATAAAAATTTTCGAGCGCTATGTCCAAGCTTTATTTTTTCCAGTAAGCCCTGAGGTTTTTATTGTGCTATTTTGCCTAGCATGATGATTTTTAGGAACACATATGCCTCCTATAGCAAAACCGACCCATTTAGGCTCAGTTACAGTCCAGCTGACTTTTTCTTATGACTTGTTTCCATTCAGTTGTCATCGAGACTACACACCACCTAAACTTTCTGCCTTATCTTTTAACCAAATCCTGTGCTAGATGTTTGACTTTCCACTATTCCTGTTCCCTTCCCACATTTCCTTGACCCCGTGGCAGGTTTATAGGCACTCAACTCACCGTGTCCAACATGGTGGGGCAGAAAGATCCAGGAAGTCACTCCACTCTCTCTGTGGCACAACACCATCAATCACATTCCTGTAGATGGGACAGGTCACCTGTACAGTTGGCCTTCTCTGAAAACCCAGACACGGCAAAGTGAGTGTCCTTCTACTCTGAGCCTTCCTCTCAACTTCTGTGCACATCCTTCCTCCTGGGCACTGAACATTCAGGAGGAGGAGATGAGGGCACATGCATTCACTATGCCTTTCCTTCAGCATTTCTCTTTTGGTTTCCCTACTCCCTGCTCCATTCACCTCAATCTGTTTTCTGCTCCAATGGTCACCTGAAACTGCTCTTGGCAATGTCTTCAAGATCTTCTTTTTGCCACAGGCAGTGAACACTTTATTTGATGGGTTGGTTGAAAGAATTTGAAGCAAATATGTTCCCTAATTTCAAAGTGACCTACTTGACCTCTCACCTCCCTGGTGGTTCTTCCAAAGTGTGTTTCTTAGACTCTGCTCCAGACTCACTTCTAAATTTGGACTTCCTCAGGGTGCCGGCTTGAGATCTGCTTCTTCTCTTTTCTCTGCATCCTCTCATTGAATGGTACCATCTACTGCCGTGGCTTTAGGTATCATCCACATGCTGGCTTTCTCACATGTAACCCATACTTTTCCTCTGAGCCCTAGAGTCTAGCTGGTAAGCTCTACTAGGAAATGACAAGACATGTTAAACACAACGTGTCCAAAATCAGACTCTATTTTCACTGGATTTTATTCCCATCACTGTCTCTCAGAATTGGACAGAGCTCTTCCCATCCTTGCCAGAATGGATTCTTTACAATTCCTCATCTTTATGTCACCAGTCCTCACGGAAAGGTAAGTTTGTGGGTATGTGGTATGCAGAGGCTGTTATATGAAGGTTTTCTGCATATGAAAAAGGTATAAGTGGCCAGAAAGAATAACACATAATCGTGATGGTTGGGAGATATGTGAAGAGTTTATTCTTATAGATTGCTGATAGAAATGGGAATTTGAATAGCTTTTCCGGGAAGCAATATGATGCCATTTAACCTTCATTTCAAGTCCTGAGATTCGTAACGTTGAAGTAAAAATACCAACACAAAGTAAAGATATCTAAAACAGCATTGTTTATAGTGGCAAAGAGCGGCAATAAGGTGAAAACCCATCCATGGGGAAGGGATGGATCAGTGGCAATGCAGCCACACCATACAATTACCGTGTACCCAAGTAACAATGAGCAAAATTTATACAAGGTAATTTGGATGGATTTCCACAATGAACAACACAAGCTGGAAAAGGATGTGTTTAATATCTTGCGTGTTTTTGTGTGCATCTGTTAATATTTTGATGTAATTGAGTAAAAAGAATGGTATCTAATTCAAGGTGGTAAATTTGGCATGTTTTTACTTCCTTATTCTTTTATCAGACACACACACACACGAAATGTTTGTGTAAATTTTCACAAAAGTTATTCTTTTTATAAGAAACAAGAAAAGCCTCTCTCCTTCTCTTCTCCCCCCTCCTCCCCACCACTCCTCCCTCCACAATTTTTCCCATCTCTGTCACAGCACCTTGTCCAAGGTAGCATGAGTTTTGTCATTGCTACTGCATTAGCCTGGGATCTTTCCTGAACCATCCTCCACGCAGCTGGTGGAGGTCAATGTAAAAACGTATGGTCAACATGAAAACTAGATTGTACCTTCTTACTTTCTGAAATGGTCCTTCCCATGCAGACGGAATACAGTCTAAGCACCTGACCAAGATCCTGGGTGGGGGCCCCTGCCTGATTAATGACATGACTAGAGGAAATTTTAAAAACACCAAGCTCTTTTCTACCTCTCCTGGAATGCTCTTTTTTGTACCTTTGCTCCTTGGTTTCAGTGCAGCCCTCTGCATAAATATTGCGCTCTTGATGTATGAGGGAACAATCTGCAGAACAAGTACATTAGGAAACAAGCAATGTTTAAAATGAGCGACCTAGCGGGACTAGCCTTTCTGTCACAGTGATGTTTGTCGCTTGGTTTCCTTCACAGGACATGTCAACTGTTGGCAAATCCTATTCTGCTTGTTTGTTTTGTGCATTGCCTATTCTGCTGTTAGATCACCGCAAACCCTGGGGGTCAGGGTGAAGTATCTCTCTTAGTCGTAACCTAGGAGCCAATGCAGTCTGGGCAAATAGTAGGTGAACTTCAAATAGATATGGATTGGGAAAAATGAACAAATTACTGTGTGAAGAAAGAAATATTCCTACTAATAGAGCATAGGAATATTTTAAGTGAATTGAGATCCCTGAAGCTACATGAAGGTATGTGTGTTTATATATAGACAGACACACGAATATTCTGTTATGTGTCTGTGTATGGAGGTAATTCTAGTAGCCTTAACTTAAAACTGTGTTACATGCAGATGCATCTTTCACAAAATGGGGATTTTTTTTGGCTTGGAAGATGAGCAATATGTGGCATGGTTAGTCTGTAAGGTAAGATAGTAGGTAAGAGAAATTTCAAATCGGATTTTAGTATACATCATTGCAATTCTCAGGTGAGTGGGAAGATACATTTCTTGACGTTTTTGACTACTTCTTTCTGTCCATAATATTATATTTCCTAAATAATACCAACTAAAAAAAGATTGAGTTAAAATTAAAAGGATCTGAAATGCCATATATATGCCCAAACCTCTGAGAAATCGATGAAAATCCCTGTCTGAAGTCTGGGACCAAACACGATCTCATCCATATCAGCAGAATTACTAATAAAATACCAAGGTCCTTCATGACCTCCAGGAGAAGTGAACAATGCTTAATAAATGTTTAGCTGAAACAGGTTTAGGCTAAAAAAAAAAAAAAAACAGGTTTAGGCTAAGAATATCTAGAGGAGGTGATGTAAAATGTGACATCTCCTCAATGCTATAACTGTCCTGCCAACAACAGTAACACCTGAAATACATATTCATACTCATACCATCCTTCTCAACATGCAAATAAATTTATCCTCTAATTAATATTTTGTTATTCTGATAGCTAGAATGGATACCAACACAACACCAAATTATAATCAAGACACTAAGGAAAGCATTTTTCTAGCCACATAATTTAACTTGTAATGGAATATATAAGTTGAAAGAATCAGGGTTGAGACACTAAGTAGATCTTTGAATGGTGAGGCTGCCAGTATAAGCTTCTAAGAGTGATATGATTTGTCTGTCCCTGACTTTGTTCATCTGTAAAAATGAGAAAATCATATCTGTTCATCGTGCCATGTGGCAATTCAATCAGGAAATATACATAACGTGCCCTGTACAGCATGAGCACATAACAGACACATGGCAGGATATTGTAAGTACATGATGAGTTCCTGAAGAATTTACTTAAGTGTGGTCTAGTGCCATTGTCAGGTTATTCAGGACATAAACTTAGCTAGAGTTTTGTCTTGTTTTCATTTCTTTGTTTCACAAGCGAAAAGAAAAACAGGGTGAAGTTTTTAAAAAGGGTGCTTATGCAAACAGATAAAAAGTAGCTTAGAGGGTGGATCAGAAGGCTAAAGAAACAGCCTTGAAATAAGGCAGATGCAACAGGAGCCAATTTGGCTCAAGGTTCCTGGCCTAAAGAACCTGAGACTCAAGAGATTTACTCGGGTTCCATCAACCAGATGAATGCACTTTACCATCATATTTTTTTTTTTTTTTCTATCCTGTACCACTGAGCTCAAAGTCTGGGGATTCAAGAGAAATTCTGATTGGCTTAGCTTGAGTTACTCGACCATCTTTTTTTTTTTTTTAATCTGTGGGAGTTGGGCGCTTCATTTTTGTGGTCCTTTAATACTGCTTTGCAAAGGAGGAAAGGTAATTCCTCAAATCAAAGCTCAAACTGCTAAGAAGGACAGAATTTTAATTAATTAATTAATTGGTTATGAGGACAATTAAATATGAAAATTAAAAGTTAATTAAAATGAACATGTCCGTACAAATTTCCAAGCCCTCCATCCACATAGCCTCTTGAACAAAATGGAAAAGCTCTGAATAAAATTCTTTAGGCGACAAGATGAAGCTTCAGTCTTAGTATAGAAAAGTGGGAGGTGTGGCAAACATGGCAAATAGGCTCACCTATAACAGGTGAGCCCCAGGATGCCTGGGGGTGGCTGGGGCAGGGCAGCAAGCTCAAGGCTCTGGACACCCTCCCTCCTAATTCAACTGCTTCAGTCTGTTTTATTCTTTTCTTACCTAATGACATTCCACATAAACTTTACATAAAAAAAAAAAAGTTCTGAAACACATGTGTCGGAACAATCATTTTTAAAAAAACTATAGAAAAGGGGTGCCTGGATAGCTCAGTCCCTTAGGTATCTGCCTTCAGCTCAGGTCTTGATCCCCAGGTCCTGGGATCCAAACTGTGTCAGGCTACCTGCTCAGTGTGGGTGTGGGTGGGGGTCCTGCTTTTCCTTCTGCTTCTACCCACTTCCTCGCCACACCCTTCCTCTCCCCTTCTCTCCCATCCCCTCTCCTCCCCCCTGCTGTTCATCCTCTCACTCTCAATAAATAAATAAAATAAAATATTAAAAAAATAAAAATACAAACTACAGACAAAGGCACAGCATCCTAACTGCAGAGGCTGCATATTCTACATCTCTGAAACTGTGGATCTGATACTGTGGAGGAAATGGGGTAAGGGTTAGCTTTCAGCCTCTCCAGGGAACAGCTTTTGTTAAGTGGGTGTTAAGTATGCTGCAAACACTACGCTTACATTGGCACAATATTTTCCAGTTTTGCAAAGACCTTAAAGGAACACTGGCTTGTTTGATCTTCACAGCGGGCCAAGGAGCCTGATGGTACTTCCATTGAAAAAGGAGAAGCCGAGGTACAGAGTGATGGAGTCTCCGTGGCAGTTACTAGAACCCAGTCATCCTGACTCTTACTGCAGTACTCGCTATCCTATAGCCACATTTTCAATTTAAAAAAATGGGTGGACTCCTTCCCCAGAAAAAGATGACATGAGATCCCAGTATTTAAAAGCAGAATGAGTAAAGCCACCGCAGTGGGATTAGGGTAGAAGGCCCGGGGCTCCCCTAGGGGCTTCCTCCCACTTCTCATCCTGAAACAGGCACGGGGCTCCACAGGTCTAAGAAAAGTGGTGTTTTGCATTTCACGGGATGAAAACTCTGGCCAGCTTTACCATCAGGGATTTAGTTGGGTCTCCCTTCCTCCATTTGCTCCACATCATGTAATTGTTTTCTGCATGGCCTGGATCCCAGGGGTCAGCTCCGGTTGAGGAGGCAGAGCAGATGGCAAGTTGAGAAAACAGGCTGGGGACAGGAAAGCAAGATGCTCCTTTGGTTTTGTTTCCCTGAAGTTGACATTGATTTATGGCAGTGCCCAAAGCAAGGCATGGGTCTGCTCTGCCACTGTTTGTGTGTCATGAAAAGACACCATGGGACCTTGTGTAGAGTTTTTCTGTGTTAACTCAACAAAGTCCCTTAGGATCTAAAGTGCTCTTTTTCCAGCTGTAATTGTAACCACCTCTGAAAGCACATCGGGGTCCTGACCAAAGCTGGTTTTACTTTTGCAGCGCCCCTTGGCAGGGTTCATCTTCTGTGTGCATAGCCTCTGATGCAATTATATGAATGTCCTCATGTCTGCTTTGTCTGAACCAGGTGTGTGCATAGGCCATGCATCTGTCACACATCCACTGTGCATAGTCCACACATGCACATTCCTCTTCATGGTCCTTCACACCCACTATTCAGTCAAACTAAACCTAGGCCTTCACGGGTCTTGACTTGTATCAAAAATAGCCATTTCCAGGGGTGGACAGAGCCTGGGATTCAGTGCTGCTGGGTCTCCAGTGCTATGGAGAGAAGGGACAAACAGGAGAGGGTGAGACAAAGGGGCTCGGTGATTTGTTGGCTCTAGAGAGAGAATGCCGTGATCACTTAAGGATGCGGCATAGGAGGGCATGACCAAGAGCCCTGTTCCAGGGAGAACCAGCCAGCCAGAGGGTGAAGGCAGTCACAGCCAGGTAAACAGCAACAGGGTGAAGGACAAAAATGGAAGCAAGCTGAAAAAAAAAATCCTTATTTTGCACTAGAAATGACTTCATCTTATAGGACATCAGGAATCTGATTACAAGTTAAATCGATCAGATATTCAGACATTTTGTCCTTCATAAATGTTTGTGTGTGAGTGTGTGTTCATGCTCAACGTTTATTACGTTACCTTCCTTGTGATGTAATTACATATTGCTGCCCATGTGTTAAAAAAACAAACAAATAGAAAATAAGGTTTTAGGAAGAATAATGAATTTGAAGTAGTATGTTGGCCAAATTTCTCCAGAGAAATAGAACAAGTAGAATGTATATATGGATTGAAAAAGATGTATTGTAAGGAATTGGCTCATACAATTTTGGAAGCTCGCAAGTCCAAAATCTGCAGTGTGGGCTCAGACCCAGGACATGCAATGGTGCATTTCCACCTGGAAAACCAGCAACCTGGAGACCCAGGAAACCCCAGGGTGCAGTAAAGTCTGAAAGCAGTCTTCTGGAGAATTTCCTCTGGCTCACAAAGTCAGTTTGTTGGTTTTATTTAGGCTTTCAACTAACTGGATGAAGCCCACCTACATTATGAAGAACAATCTGCCTTACTCATAATGTTTATCCATGTACATGTAAATCTCATCCAAAACACCTCCAAGTTGACACATATAATTAACGATCACAGGTAAGAGGAATAAAGAAATAAAAATGGAGATTACTTAAGGTTCCAGGAAAAATGATGTCTTTCTTGTGCCTAGAAACATGTGTCCTATGGGTAGATTATAAGGAAGGCGTCTGGGTTTGATGAAGTAAAGTCCTCATGGTAGACAATTTTAACAAGCCTATCAGTACCTGGGAAAATTCTCTATGTGATACAAGCCCTCCTTCAGATGTATCAAGCACTAGGCTTTACTTTGAATTCCAGGATCTTTACTTTTATGTTTTTAATACTAGTCACAATACCTTACCTACCTTTCCTTCCACAAGGCATAGGAGATTATTGGCACAAGATTACATTTTAAGTATACCATAATTTACACTGTTTGACAGTTTGCTGATAATTCCTTTCTTGAAAAGGAGACTCATTCACTTGATGACACACTTCATGAAGAATATATAGGAAGGAGAGGCAATTGGGTGACGCAGTCGATGAAGTGACCTACTCTTGGTTTTGGCTCAGGTCATGCATGATCTCAGGGTCGTGCAATAAAGTTCCACATCAGGCTCCACATTCAGCATGGAGTCTGTTTAAGTTTCTCTCTCTTCTTCTCTCTCTGTCCCTCACTGCCATGTGCACTCTCTCACTCTCTCTCAAATAAATAATATGTATTTTAAAATAAAGAATATATAGGTAGGAGAAAACTTGTACAAAATGATTCCCTTAATTCAGGTTTTCCTTTTTTTTAAATTTTTATTTATTTACAATAGTCACACAGAGAGAGAGAGAGAGGGAGAGAGGCAGACACACAGGCAGAGGGAGAAGCAGGCTCCATGCACCGGGAGCCCAACGTGGGACTCGATCCCAGGTCTCCAGGATCGTGCCCTGAGCCAAAGGCAGGCGCTAAACCGCTGTGCCACCCAGGGATCCCTAATTCAGGTTTTCTGATTGATCTCCCCACTCACAAATACTTTCTATGTGAAGGGAGATCAGAGGCCATGGGGATGAAGCAGGGGTCAAACTATCTTTATTTTTTCTGCACCTCCCTTTGTTTCATTCCCCTTCACCTAGATGTCTTCTGGAGTTCTCTCATCATTTGAAATTAAAATGATGAGAGAATTTAATATTTAGATATTTCCTAGAGCATCCTGTCCAATATAGAATATTTTGTATAATTCTAGTTAGCACTGCTCAACAGGTGAACCACATGCTCCTAGAAACTACTTAATGAATTTTCACATATTAATGTGCTTCTCTTGGGTTTGCCCAATCGAACACATTTAACCCTAAAACTTGGATGTCTCGGGACACACCTGTGTTCTTTCGTATTCCTACCCTCCTTCCACTCTCCAATGGCGCTGCCTTCATCCTGCCATTGGACCCATTGCAGCAACCTGTCTCCATTTGCTTTCCTCCAATGTACATTGTCCTCTGCTTCTAGCAGAAGTGAACATCTCCAGCCTTGAATCTACTTCTGTTTATTTTCTTGCTCCAAATTCTTCTGTGAGTATACATCAGATAGAGGATAAAAATCCAAACCCCAGTCCCTTGTCCCTTCCATTAGCCTCTTGTTTTAACCCCCAAGTTAATCTTGCTGCTACTATCACTTACTCATTTCCATGCTCTTCGTTGTGCAACAATACCTTCCTCTTGTTCTGACAAACTCTTATTCTGATTCTAGTCTCAGTTCAAGTGTTCAATATATTAACTTTTATATGGAATTCCCTCATGCCTGTAGCTAGGCTTATCATCTTCTACTTGACTGTGGCATTGATGAACTATATATATAAGGCCACATCACCATAAAAATATCATGTGATGTTGAAATCATTTTTATAAACATCTATGTTCCATTAAGAGCCATGAGCTTACATGGTATATATCTTCATAGTGCTAGCATCTAGCTGAATCCTTGGCACATAACAGGAACTGAACAAATATTTGTTAAATGATAGAATAAGTGGCTCTCCTCCACTTCTTCTTACAATTACAACTCACAGCTGAAAACTGTCATGTATTTATGGACTATGATTCATCTTAGGCCCAAGGAAGTTACTGAAAAGAGAGATGTCTGTTTCTGAAGGATGGTAGTTAATTGTAGTTAGCAGTAGAAAGGGGGAAATGACATTTCCTTCTCTTCCCATCCCTGCTTTTCCCTAGCCCTGTGGCAGCCAGCACCCTTTGGTTCAGGAGAGGACATTCTCACTTCAAGGTGGTGTGCCTCCAACATGGCTTCACTACTGCCCAAGGAACTATTAGGAGAACCAAATCAAAGAAAACCCAATCTCTGCCAGGATGTTTAAAGAGGAAGGAGAATAAAAGCAACGACTCAAGTATGGTGGTGCTTGTTGCTAGACGCTGGTTTTTGGCTGTTAAACTAACAAAATAAATTCCCATTGTAGTTCTTCCCTTCCAGCTCTGGAGTAAACGCACATTTTTGACCCAAAAAGACTTGAGAAAGGCAACCTGATGGTAACACCAGTTTCTCTAGTTTCTCTTCCATTCCACCTCACTTGTATTTCTTAATTTTCTCATTTTCTGTTTTAGATGTGTTAAATTGGGCAGCAAAAATAAGTCATTGGAGTGGAAGGTTTAAGAAAATACCCCATTTCTCCTTACTTTCTGGAAAGTACATTCACATGTACTCACCTACACTAAAATAATTAATTGTTCTGGATCAGAGATAATTAAGGATTCAAACGTCTGTAAAGCTGATAAAACTGTATGATTTTCTCTTGGTGGTGGTGGAGGACTTAGTGAGAAGAGGTTGAAAGTATAGCTGAATATATTACAGTACCTTTGTTTGAGTCACAGATTTGCTCATGGCAGCTTGTGTGGGAGCAAGAGGGATATACACTCCTTTGGCTGACCAAATTCCCTTGAATATGTAAAGCAGAGACATACCAGTTATCTTATAATTAACATTGAAACTTGGCTTCTGGCTCATTGCCTTCAGAGTGAGCTAATCTGTGCTCAAATGCTGTACACCCTTCCATAAATGATAGTTCTCCAGGCTGCCTGCACATTAGCTCAGCCCAGGCTCCATTTCCAAGCTATTATTTCTTGGTATCTTCTGGGTTAAATAAGGCTGTCTGTCTACTACTCTTGAGGTAATGTAACTGTGTGGGTCATGAGTTTCCTTCCAGGCATCCTGCCAGAGATGTCATGTTGAGGGGATGAAAGTCTGAAAGTAAAGATGGGTGTGCGGGCGGGAAGGAGTGAATCTCAAAGTTTCTGGCTGATGCAAGTCCAGGATTTTTAAGGGCATGAGTAATTCTGTGTCTTTTAAAGGGCAGCCTATAAACATAGGAGTTTCTGGCCAACAGATATAACTGGAATTCAAGAATGAAACACACAAACAGCAAGCCATGATTTGTTGCCTATATAGAATAAGGTCAGTGTGATTTCACTGTAGCACTGGGTAAATGTATTTCTTAAGAATCATCTACTATGTTTTGGATTTAAGGGAAGATGATTTTCACAGGACATGGCCAGAGCTTTAGGAAATTGATTGGCTAGGACTTGTTAGCCAAGTTAATTTATTTCCTTAATTATCACAGACACTCTTTAAGATTAGTATTACTGTTCTCATTCTATATGTGAGAAAAATAAGGTTTATATATGCAGAGACTTGCCCGTAGTAAATAAATGGAAGGCTACAAATTCAAATTCTATTCTGTTTGACCTCAAAGTTAAATTCTTTCTACCACAGTGTTCATCATCGTTTGGCTAAAAGGGATCCATCCTTCAAGTTGCTTACTCTGCTTTCAGTGATAATCTTTATGTCTGTGGGAAATGTGTCATTGACCACAAAGCCTACAAATTATTAATCACATCAGTGTCCTTGCTATTGGCTCTACCACTTTTCCCTACTCTAATGGGATAGACTTCAAGTCATTCTTTGGGTGAAATGAAACAAGTTGGCTTTCAGATGATCTGAAACACAGATTGGCAATGCTTGGTGACCTGTTTCTCATCAAACTATAAGATCCCAGACTCAAGCCAGTGATTCATCTCTGGCTTAACATTGAAAAGACCCGTGGAACTTAAAAACAAAAAAATATCTGTGTCTGCCCATCGCCTACCTGGTCCAAACATATGCCAAGATAGATTTTGATTTATTTCTTCTGGGGTATGTACTGGGCATAGTAAGTAGGAATATTTGTGATTAAAAAAAAAAATACAGTCAGGGTTGAGAACTGAGCTTTCCATCATAGGACTAAGTTCAGTCTTATTCGGAGGCAACTCTATTGACAAATAAAAATTGGGTAAAATAACACAAAAAAATTGTATTTGTTTTTCACTCTAAGAGAAGTTTTGGAAAAGGGCGATATATTAGTTAGCTGCTTCCCCACAAAAAGAAATAAAGAAAGATTGTGGGAATTTGATTTAATTCAATAAACATTTGCAGATGACATAGGGGATACAAAAGCCAACAAGACTCTCTTTCTCTAAGGAAGGTACAATCTTGTAGAGTGAAAATGCGCACATGCATAACTACACTTCTGCAAGAACTTGGTTAAGTCCATTGGTAATTTTTCCATGAATAATAACATGGACAAATGCATTGTTCTAAAGAGAAAGAATGGAATGTGTAGAAGGTTAGAGTATTAGAAAGGCATGTTAGGAAGAGGAAGGTAGACTAGTATGGCTCAAACAAGAACAGAGGCTCAAAGAAGAGATTGGCAGGCTTGAGATTTGAGAGCGACAACACCTTGCACATCAAGTGTTGTCTGTTCTCTTGTGTCTCTCTCCATTGATTATAATAGTTAGATTAATAACAATGACAATAACAGCAGTAGCTTTCATTTTGTCTCTTTCTAAATGCCAGTCACTATGATGTCATTACATCCTTATAGAAATCCTAAAAATTATGTCATCTTATTGTTTTCATTTTACATATATGGAATCAGAGGCCCATGGGCACTGGAAGTAACTCAAAGTGTTAGGGGACTCCAGAAATTGAATGGGGAGCCTCAGAAATTAGGCAAAGTGACCTTGGCCAATGAGGAACTTTGGAGGGTGGGGGAGTGGCAGTAGATTTCTGTCTTACCCTTGGGATGCAAGACCATTCTTGCTTGCTTGCTTTCCTTTGCATCTAACTTAATTGGTCACAGTGGGAACAAAACATGGAGTTGGAGGGATGCCTGGATGATTCAGCAGTTAAGCTCTGCTTTCAGCTTAGGGCCTGATCCTGGAGTTCAGGGATCCAGTCCCACATCAGGCTCCCTGCAGGGAGTCTGCTTCTCCCTCTGCCTATGTCTGCCTCTCTCTCTCTGTGTGTGTGTGTGTGTGTGTGTCTCATGAGTAAATAAATAAAATCCCTTTTTAAAAAACAAAACATGGAGCTGGAGGGTTTCTGGCTTTCATTGTTAAATCAATAATCAGTTTTGTCACTGACATTTGATTTTGGACTATATCTCTTCATACCATGTCTTTGTATGGATTTGAAAGGAAGAGTACATTTTACCTTTTATGAGTAGCAATTGAAAAGAAGAGAGTAATTTGGAAGTATGTTGTGTTAAGTTACATGTGAATGAATGGTTGACAAATGATTTTTCAGTTTTGAAGAGGAAAGCATTTGTAGGAAGGCTACCAGCCATCTACCTCTTCTGAGTTAGCAGGCAGCTTTTTAAACCACATAGCCCCAGGGCTGATTCCTAGCTGTACAGATCACTAGCTGTTCACCCACTGACCAACTTCTGAGGCTCACTAAGCTTCAGTGGTTTTCATCTGTAAAATGGGGACTAAAAGGGCTGCATTGATCATTCTCCAGTCATTGGGCCACCATTGACATCCACCTACATAGGAGATCAAGGAATTGGGACATCTCTTGTTTCATAGCAAATTTTAAGGTAATAAAAGAACTTAATACCTTGCTGTTTAAACTCAAATCTCTAGACCTATAAATTAAGAGCCCTAAGAAAGAGCAAGAAAGGTGTCTGCAAGTTTATGGAGAGAAATCCCCAGATGCTTTCTCTCCTCTTTGTGAGTGCTAAAAAACAGAAATGTGGAAGAAAAAAAAAAAAACCCTTCTCTTTTCCCACCTTGAGCTCTGTTCCTTTAGTGGAGGCTTTAGACACTTTTCCTAATGCTTGACAAATTGATTCCTCCTGACTGCAAATCAGCTGGTCCTGGTTTGCTGTGCATATCATCTGTGGATTACAATCCTAGAGGAATTCTGGAAAGAAATAAATACTATATTTGCTTTTCTTAAAAAGTATTTGACAAATACCTTGGAAATACCCATGAAACTGCTATAACCTTGGACTCTGGTGGATTAGCTCCAAAAGCCCTCAAGAATGAATGTGCCGTTTCAGACTTCCCAATAATTTGAGTGTAGAAAATTTTTGCAAAGATAGATGGGTCATATGAAATGACCCTTTAGATTAAGCTGCTTTGTGACTTCCTTATATTTTTATAGTACTCTACAATTTACAAAAGGCCTGAATCTACATTACTTAATCCTTCCCAAATTGCTGAGTCAGACCCCGGGAGTTATTGGTATCATCTTTTCAAAAGAAGAAAGAATGACTGAGAAAGGTTAACAGGTCTTTTTGAAATGACTCAGCCACTATTTATCTAAAGGAGCTTTACAAGAATCTCTCCCAGGTTATAAAAACTATTGTTTGTAAAAAAAACAAAACAAAACAAAACAAAAAACAAAAAAACTATTGTTTGTATAGAACTTCACAGATTACAAGTCTAAATAAAACTAAAGGCACCTGCTCTGTTAGGATTTGTGAGTGATACTAGAAATGAGAAACAGGTTAATTTGCCTTAAATAAGTTTATCGAGAGTCAATTTGCCAAATGATCAATTTGTTGATTTTCATCAAATATATCAATTGTGCTTTTTACCTAAAAGCTTTAAAAGGAATGAAGTCAAAATATAAAAACCATGCTTTAAACATTAACAAAAGTGATGTTTATATGCTATCAGAGAAATCAAAGGATCATAAAAGGATGTGAAAATATTGGTGTAATGGAACTCCATAAAAAATAAAAATTTCTAGGGCACCTGTGTGGCTCAGTTGATTAAGTAACTGACCATTTGATTTCAGCTCAGGTCATGATTTCAGGGTCATGAGATGGAGCCCTGAGTTGGGATCTCCATTCGGTATAGGGTCTGCTTGTTCCTCTCCCTCCATTGCATGCACAATCTCTCTCAAATAAATAAATAAATAAATTTAAAATAAAAATAAAAAAATAAAAATTTCTGACATCTAATGCTATTTTTCCCATCTGATATTCAACATTTATAAGGAATAAAAATATTGGAGCTATTTCTACCAAATTAAAACCAAATATAATTACAGAGCACAGAATTTAGATTCACAAATATCTGGGAAAATCAGAAGTTTAACTTCGATCTAATATAAAATTAAATTTTCAGGAGATTAGCCTAGCACTCTGGAAAGACAATAAACATATTTAGTTCTGTCTTCCACAGCCTTACAGTCTAGTGAGAATGGTGGATTTTAATCAAATAGTCCCACCCATGAATGTAAAAGAACAGTGGGGGAAAAAAAAGAAGTAATAATAACATACAGAGAAAAGAGGATCAAGGAAGATTTCCCTGCTTTAGGGTCAGATGTGGAGATCTGAGGGATGTGTAAAAGCTAATTTGGGAAATCTGGAAATATATCCATAGCATAAATGTTAATTACTTCTTAATCCTTTGCACTAACAGGGTACCAGAGCTTCACTGCTAATTTATTTGTATTTCTGATGAATGTGGTTTTTTCTACTGTGGAAACACCATGTGCCTTTCCATTCCTTGTTACCCAGGGTCCTGAAATGTAAATCCACTAACAATACTGTTAGGAATTATTTGCATTTCCATTTGTATGTTTTTCAGAGTGTTGCACTGACTTACTTAGTGAGTCTCCAGTTAACGTAAGAGGGCAAACTGAACCCACCCAATTTGACCAAATTAGATTCTGAGGTTTGATTATGCACTTTGACTGCCGGCTTCTTTAAACCATACCCAAGCTTTGTAGCTTTCCTATATTCATGCCTCTAATTTGAAGCATAGGTCAAATATGTCTTCCTTCCAGAATTATAAAAATAATGGCATATCAATACATTTGTGATTATAGCAAAATGAAGAAGAAAATCACAGCTGTATAAGAATGGTGCTAACCATGTTACCAAAGGGAAATTTTATCAATACCCAAATCTGCAAATCTTATACTCATGAGAAGAACTGAATGTCTTTTTAAATTTAACTTTTGGAAAATGAATTTTCTTTTATTTCCTTGAGTTCCAGGAACCCAAAACAAACAAGAATAATGCCACCTCAATCAAATACATTATTAAATCACTCCATTTGGAAGATACTCTAATTCCCTCTTTATCCTGTTCCTGAAGCTATCTTTAAAATAATCATCCTTTCATTGGCAAGATTAATGTTCACTGAAATTTGCATGCTTTATAGGCTCACAGCATATGTAAAATACGTTTTTCCCAGGGAGATGTTTGTACAATAACAAAATATACTATTGTGTTAAAATGCATTGTATAATCCAATCATGAAATGGGCAAAAGACATGAACAGAAATCTCACAGAGGAAGACATAGACATGGCCAACATGCACATGAGAAAATGCTCTGCATCACTTGCCATCAGGGAAATACAAATCAAAACCACAATGAGATACCACCTCACACCAGTGAGAATGGGGCAAATTAACAAGGCAGGAAACAACAAATGTTGGAGAGGATGTGGAGAAAAGGGAACCCTCCTACACTGTTGGTGGGAATGTGAACTGGTGCAGCCACTCTGGAAAACTGTGTGGAGGTTCCTCAAAGAGTTAAAAATAGACCTGCCCTACAACCCAGCAATTGCACTGTTGGGGATTTACCCCAAAGATACAGATGCAGTGAAACGCCGGGACACCTGCACCCCGATGTTTATAGCAGCAATGGCCACGATAGCCAAACTGTGGAAGGAGCCTCGGTGTCCAACGAAAGATGAATGGATAAAGAAGATGTGGTTTATGTATACAATGGAATATTACTCAGCTATTAGAAATGACAAATACCCACCATTTGCTTCAACGTGGATGGAACTGGAGGGTATTATGCTGAGTGAAGTAAGCCAGTCGGAGAAGGACAAACATTATATGTTCTCATTCATTTGGGGAATATAAATAATAGTGAAAGGGAATATAAGGGAAGGGGGAAGAAATGTGTGGGAAATATCAGAAAGGGAGACAGAACGTAAAGACTGCTAACTCTGGGAAACGAACTAGGGGTGTTGGAAGGGGAGGAGGGCGGGGGGTGGGAGTGAATGGGTGACGGGCACTGGGGGTTATTCTGTATGTTAGTAAATTGAACACCAATAAAAAATAAAAAAACAAAACAAAACAAAAAAACAAAAAAAAAAAAAAACAAAAAAAAGAATCTTTAAACAAGCAGGCTAAAAAAAATAAATAAATAAAATGCATTGTATAATTGTGTAAAATTGCTCTTTTTTTTTCTTTAGTCATCTAGTTTTCTCATTTACAAGTGGTTTCTTTATTTTTTTATTTTATTGCATTTTATTTTTTTTAAAGATTTTATTTTTATTTATTCATGAGAGAGACAGAGAAAGGCAGAGACATAGGCAGAGGGAGAAGCAAGCTATCTTGCAGAGAGCTTGATGCAGGACTCACTGGATCCCAGGACCCCAGGATCATGACCTGAGCCCAAGGCAGATGCTCAACCACTGAGCCACCCAGGTGTCCCACAAATGTTTCTTTAAATGAAAGGATAGTGTCTTCATAGTCAGGGGACTAAAATTTTAAATTCTAAGCAATACTCTCAATTTGTGATAGATTTCTTGAGTCTTGCCTCATATTGTTTAAAATTTTTGCCTCAAATTCTTTACTTGGGTAAATAAAGGCTCTTAGTAGCACCACAATCAGAATGCCCAAACTTCTTTTGAGCAACAGTCAACAATTGTTAATTATGAGGGAGAGGTAGCACACAGCAGAAGAGAAACCTGTTTTATAAATGCAGACATTATAGTTATAGGGAAAGAAGATCAATGGGAATGCTGAGAGACTGATTAAAATAGAAAGCACGACATATAGTGAATAATATTGCAATATTTTTACTACTGTTGGAATCATTTAACAAAAGCGTTCCATAAAAATTCCACCACAGAATCAAGATGCTAATGTTATACCTCATTTATTGCCAGCATATTCAGTGACATTTTATAATGTACATCTGTCAGCCAGAGATATAAATGAATGAGGTGAACCATACAATTTACCCTCAGGAAGTTCCATTAGAGCCCCCAAAGTATAATATTTATGAGGTCAGAATCAATTAATCAGATAGCTGTATTTGCTTTTCAGCTCAGCAGGCTCTCTGCTTCACCAAACTGTTGCATTTGAAAATCTTTCATATTTGGCAAAATAGTAGGTTTGTATGTGCCACATAAAAGCTATTTTGTAAATCAATTACCTTAGTAACACAGAGTGTGTTCAGTAGTAATTCATAGTCTAAGTGGAGAGAATGCAAAATATGTTCTTATCAGAAATGTTTTATCTCAGTAGGAGTCCTAAATATTCTTTATGAGCTATGATGGTCTTACCTAGCCCATGGTTTACTGAATCAAAGGCAGTTATGAAAGAAATACAGACTTGTGCTTGTGTTGCATGGCAATTCAAACTTTGGGTGTGGTGAAACCATGAGAGGTGGCAGAGGCAGAGCACATGCTGCTGTCAAAAACAATCAGGGCAAAAATGGACAAGGACTGTAAGAATTTTACAGCAGAAATGACTACTATTCTGATAAAGAAGGGCATGTGTAGTTAGCCTCAGAGAATACAATGAATGACAGTTGCTGTGTTATTCACAGTGAGCTGCTAGCTTCTCTACCCAGAAAGCAGGTCTCAGAGCAATTTTAGAAATGATGATGAGTTAGAGGAACTCTGATAGTAAAAATATAAGAGCTCTCTCTCTCTCTCTCTCTTTTATTTTTATTTTTTTGCAGTGGAGAAGAGAGAACAGAGACCTTGAGGACTGGTACTTTATTAATAAAAATGCTAATAATTCTTTTTTATGATTTTACAACCTGGGTGGATATTAGAATATATGGAAAAAGATTGTAGGTAATACAAAAATTTAGCCAAGAGACAATAGAGTAATTTTACCAAGTCCATAAATTTACATTAAATTCCTGTTATTTGCCCTCAATATTGTGTGCATGTATGTGGAGGTGTGTCTGTGTGTAGTGTCGGTGGTTCAGTTTGGTAAGTCAGTGAGCATACATAGAGTCCTACAGTGTGCAATAAATACTACTGCTAATATAACCCAGGTAAGCTGGGCTGCTTTATAAGCCACTCAGCATGGCATTGCATTCAAACAGAACAAAATGAACCAACACAACACAAGTGACATCTTAAAGACAGCAAAATAAGAATATTTCTATCTCATCTCCTTTGTGAAACAAGCTAATGAGTAGTAAAACCTAAAAATTAAAAAGATCATGGGGGAAGAAAGCCCCAAACAACCCTCTTTCAATAAAACTAGGAATCTCTGGACTGTAATTGCCATTATAGAATATAAGATTCACAAGGGGAGAGATGCTCACTTGTTTGGTTTTTTAGCAGGGTATCCCCAGAACCTAAAAAGTTATGGGTAAATGTCTGTCAAATATATGGACTATATTTTTGAATGGCATTGTAAGACCTTTTAAAGTGATTGCATTCAACTAAGTAGGAGAAAAATCCCTTTTTGTTTTATTTTTGTCTTTCCATCTTCAAACTGTATCTCTTGGCCTCCTCTTTCTGAGGGAAAAGAGAAACAAATCCAAAATACAGAGAGAAACCATCAATCATACTCTTTGAGAGTCCAAGAGCTCATGTCCTGAGAATGTAAGTATGTTGATGGGAATTTTAGAAGGGTCATTTAGATTATACCTGATTTTTGTTTGGTAGGCTGACTGTAACACCTACCCCCCCTTAAGCAGAAAGACCACTCTGAACTACAATCAGGATGGACACATGCCTATACACACAGCAAACAGGTTCTCCCAAAACTCGATGGCAGGAGTCTGCAATCCCTAGTACTTTACCTTTACTCAAAATGGCAAGGGTTAGAGGCTTATAGCACCTCCTGAAACATAGGGAGCTCTTCTATATACAGACCTTGTTGGGAGCGGTTTTGCGGAATGAGAGGAGGGCATGCCCTCCCCCCAAACAGAGGAGCATTGCAGAGAGGAGTGATCATTGCAGAGCATTGCATTGATCAGCATTGCAGAGAGGAGTGATCACAGGAGCCAATCAACTTGGCGCTGCCATAAGCACATTTTAGAAAACATACCTGACAGGAAATAGTTCCTTTAAGCCCCGATTTATAATATTGACCCATTTCTACATCAAGGGGATGCTTGGGTCCATATACTTTTGTTTTGAAACATGCATGACAAGTTGTTTCCCTCACAGTAATGATTCTGGCCTGAGGTGCTGTGATTCTTCCTAGTATATTCAAGTTACTTGGTGTAAAAATAATTAGCTTTCAGAGATGTCCTGTTTACTGAAGAGTGAGCATCACACTTCTTTATCTGGTGCCATATTTCAGAATGTGTGGATATCTTTCCTGGTAAATTAAGTTCTATTTCAGCAGTTTTAAAGAAGATTTTTGATGGTGTGTCAAAAATACCTAACATAATTATCTAAATAAAAGGTAAATATGAAATTGCTAGTGGACTAACATCAATAACTAAAAGGCCAATGACAAAGTAATAAAGGAAGAAGAAGATGAAGAGAAAGACAGTAGAGCTTTAAGGAGAGAATCTTGAGGGATGGCTCTGTACTATATCCCACATGTCCTGGCTTTTGTTAAGTGAATGGTTAGTAATTTGCTTTCAAATTATCTGGAGTAGGCTATCATTTCCTGACCGAATCAACTTGACCTGTACACTGTGGCGTCAACTCTAGGATTCATTGGCTGAGGGTCAATGAGGAAGATGGGAAAAGGTATACATTTTAATGGGAAGAGGGCTTTGTGTGATGCAGTATTTAGAATAGCACATGAAGAATAGTGGACAAAGCAGGGAAAGAGAAGGTATTAAAAAAAAACAGGAAAAATTGGATTATCAAACTTTTATATTAGAGGAAATTAAATAAAGAAGCAAATTGAAGATAGAGGTAGTTTGAAAATGTCAATGTAAACTCATGACCTAGAAGAAATATTTCTCTCCATCATTTTTTGGAGTTACTTTGTCTACTCCAAGCACCCAGTGGAAATTATTTTCATGCCACTCTTGACCTCCCTGGTGTTTGAACACTAATATCTTTTCTAAGGCAATTAGAAATCTAGGGAGAACAACAACTCATACCATATCTTGAGGCAGAATGAATAAATACAGACCTGAAATATTTTATTGCAAGAAAGCAAAGATATTTTGAGAGATGTCTGGGATTGTGTTGAAAAGGACAAAGAGGCCAGAAGAAAAAGCAGCCTGTTCGTGGCCAAGCTGTTAAAATTTGAGCATCAGAATGAAAAATTATAGCCAGTTGGAACAGAGGTGGATGTTCAAGAAGCTGTATGTCTGTGATTACACTCAAACAGGGAAACAAACCCAAAATGCTAAAAAGTGTCTGCAATACACTTGAGTTTTTAATGTCATTGATAGGAGATGCTGTTTATTGTGTAATCAAAATGACATACATCATAGCCTATAGTTTTAGTCAATTAAAAGGTTATAAAACACAGTTTGGTTGTTTTGTGTTCTGTTCTGTTTTGTTTTGTTTTCTGGGAGGAAATGAAAATGCAGATACGACATGTAAAAGATGGAGGAATTTTACATAAAATGTTTGGCTTTCCCTGTGTTTTTTACACCACATCATTGATGGCTCTTCTGGTGGACTAGCGTAGTAACTTATACTTTTGTTACTCAGCCAGTAAAATTGTGGTAGTCCGCTATGAGACAAAATTTAATAGTATTGTGAAATGTGGTGTGGTTGTCTGGAAATGAAAGTTTATATAAAGAGCTGGGCCCAAGATTGTGGTGTGGTTAAGAGCATAATAATCAGGGAGGGGTTGTAATTCCTGCCCCTTTGGATGGGGAAAGAGTAACTGCCTTTCACACATTTCTATGGGGATTTGGAGTGGTGCTTCTAAGTAACAATCTCTGGTCACTGCAACCTCAAGATTTCTTTTAGAGGCTTCTTTGGTTTGTGTATGCCTTGTAGCTGAGATTCTTTGGGGGCAGTTTATATTAAAATTTACAGGATTTTTCTATCTTCTTTTCTCTTCTTTTTACTTTTTCTTTTTTTCTTTCTTTCTTTTTCTTTTTTGCAAGGAGGAGTATGGTGGAACACAGAGGGAATGCATTCCTCATTCCTGATTTTTTTTTCTTCCAAATGGAAGAAGCAACTTTTGCTGGCATATTCCTGACCTCTCTTTGCACTTCAATCATTCTTTGCCTGGGGCTGGGGGAGGAGGGACAAGGATGAGGTTGATTGCTGAGATTGGGAGAAAATGAGTTTGCATACCCTAGCCTTCTCCTGCATTTTGCTCCAAGGAGTAGAATGCTGGAAGGCACACATGTATTCTGCTTCTTAAAGTGCAAGTCTTCCTTGGGCTGTCCCCACCCTCTTTTCTGTAAAGGAGGTGCTCCTGGCCAGCATTGCCTGTGATGGCATGGGAGTCTGAGTCTGTAATTCATTATTAGTCAGGACACCTTCCCAAAGACAGAAATCACACTCTACCACCTATTGCTTATCAGGAAATAGGTGGCAGCATATTTCAGCTATGATGGACTTCTCACGTTTATTATTTCTGAAGTTGCAAAATGCCTTGCAATCCATGAGATATTAGAAATCTAGTATTTTGTTCTTTCATCTGCCACCTACTTATCTTACTTCACAACTTGTTCAGATCCTGGATCTGAAAACAGCAACAACAACATCCGCTATTTTTTGGAGTCTTGAAGATTCCAAGGTGTATATAAAAATGGTACAATGCTAATTACAGAGGTCAAAGGGTTTTAACCTGCAGAAAATCCCCAAGTCTGAGCAACATTTCACCCACCCTCCCAAATAACAAGACAACTTGGATTGATTCTGACACAGCAATGAAAAAATATGTGAGAAAACAGTGGAAGGAATGTGGCATAATTAAAAACAAGAAGGAGGATTGGGTCTAACATATGGAGGAGTTTAGAGTCGTGCTTCCCAATGAAACACATGGGCTTGTTACGAGTATACCATACTTTGGGGATGAGCACTGGGTGTTATTCTGTATGTTGGCAAGTTGAACACCAATAAAAAATAAATTTATTATTAAATAAATAAATAAATAAATAAATAAACCTAAGACTTCCCATTTTATTAATGACAACATTGTGATGTATGCTACTTTAATGTAATAGAGTAATACTTTGTTCAATCCAAAGTCTTGAAAATTACAAATTTCTTCAAATGTGTCAAGGAAGATGATTTTTCATAAAATCTCTCAAAATAAAAAAAAAAGTATGCCATACTTTGGAAGAATGAATTGTATAATTGATAATTTATGTTTAATAAGAAAATTACAGTAATAAAATATTTCTTCTTCTATTAGCATTAAGATAATATGCCAAAGTAATGTTGTGACAAGAGAAATGAAGCAGGGACCTGCAGAGAAAAATAATAATATACCTATTTTATGAAGAGACAATAAATGTTAGAAAGACACTTTCAGAGACTGAGGCATATTGAATTGAGAGGATTGATCAGAAGTGAAATTCAGAAGGGGATTTATTTTGGAGGAGGAATGAAAGGCATAAAGATTAGCTAGTAGAAATAAAGGGACACTTGGGTTGCTTAGTGGTTAAGTGTCTGCCTTTGGCAAATGTTGTGATCCCGGGGTCCTGGGATCAAGTCCCACTTTGGGCTTCCTGCAGGGAGCCTGCCTCTCCCTCTGCCTATGTCTCTGTATCTCTCATGAATAGATAAATAAAAATCTTAAAAAGAAAGTTAGCTAGTAGAAATTAAAAAAAAATAGATTAAAATGTCATGAATACATGTAGGGAAACTATATAGTTCAGCTTCACCTTGAGATAAACTAGAGAGGGTGGAGAAAAAACAGTAATGAAAACAGAAATAAAAAACATGACAGGAACAACAACAATGACAACAAAACATAAGGAGAGAACCACCTGGCAATAGCATATTTCTATTCTTTTGACAACATTTTATGAATCTAGAAACACAGCCAAAGGTTAATCAGGTGAAGGTTTCAATAGTGACTGCAGGGTCCAACGGCCTGTCACCAGGGCAGCAGGAGTTTGTTTGTTTGTTTGTTTGTTTGTTTTGTGGGAATGCCATTGTAATGATGAAAAACATAGGCGAACATTAACTAGAGGTGAAATCACAAATGGTCTCCTGAAGCCCACCTGATCAGAAGTTCTGGGTGGAGTTTCGGAAGGATTTGTGCCACAGATAAAGGGTGCAGTTATGAGGGATACACAATATGGCTACCTTGAGTCTCTATAAGCACCTGCTGTCCCTCTCAGGCTAGGTCAAAATCACCATGTACCTGTGAAGTCACATTGTTTTACTTCTATTCACCAATGTCTGTATCTGGAAAGAAAATCGGTATGAGAAAACAAGACTTCTGCTCACTCACTTGATTCAGGACCAGAAGTGTAATAATAGGGTGCTTTTGTCCAGCAGGATGATGTTGGCCAGGGAACTTCCTGAGGATAAAACAGAGATTACACAGGAATTACATTTTGCTTAATTTGAGGCTCCCAGAATGGCTATGTCTTGTATATAATAGAGAGTTAATGCATATCTTGTGATTTCAACTAGGTGACTGATTTTTAGCAGCTCTGATGGAATCAGAAGGGTTCATATACTTGGTGGAAGATTATCAGAGGAGGATGAGCTGTACTTCGTGTGGTTTCAGGCATAAGTGCCCCCATATAATAACCCTGATGATAGGAAAATAACACCCAGTGAGGGGTGAAGGGTTTGGAGTATGGGCATTTAGTTCTGTCTACCTCACTCTTTAATTTTTTAAAAATTTTTTTATTTATTTATGATAGTCACAGAGAGAGAGAGAGAGAGAGAGAGAGAGGCAGAGACATAGGCAGAGGGAGAAGCAGGCTCCATGCACCGAGAGCCCGACGTGGGATTCGATCCCGGGTCTCCAGGATCATGCCCTGGGCCAAAGGCAGGCGCTAAACCACTGCACCACCCAGGGATCCCTACCTCACTCTTTTGTGAGGACCTGCTTACTCTGGTGAGTCAGTTAACTACTATGTTCAAAATATCATTTCATCATTTTTAAAGAACAGTAGAATCAATAGTCAATGAGCTTTATTTGTAAGCAAGACTGTAGGCTTCCTGGGTTGAACAAAATAGACAAAGCTACAGTGTAGAGAGTGGAATTCACAAGCAAACCATTCTAGCATGACAGCCAGTGATAGTATTTCTGGGGGATATGAATTTTGGGGCAAGAGGTCAAGTTTGTAACTGGCCAGAATGAGTTATGAGAAAAAAAGAGGCTAGAAAAAAATATTATTCTCACAATTCTTCCACTTCATGAAATATAATTCAGGGGGAAAAATGTGGTTTGTTATATATTTTCTGCTCTGTAATGGCTTCTGATAGGTTTTAGTGATTCCTTTTCCTTTTCCTACTTCCTCTTTGGCTACCAGGAAGGCTGATCAATGAGATTTAGATAACATAATCTTTGCCTTAACAGTGGTAATTCTGGAATGCCTGGGTGGTTCAGTGGTTGAGTGTCTGCCTTTGGCTCAGGTCATGATCCTGAGGTCCTGGGATTGAGTCCCACATCCCACTCCCCACAAAGAGCCTACTTCTCCTTCTGCCTATGTCTCTGCCTCTCTCTGTGTCTCTCATGAATAAATAAATAAAATATTAAAAAAAAAAAAAACATTAGACTCAGCATCTGCAGTATGGCTGGAGAATGTGGCTTGGAGTCTGTGGCAATAGGAACAAAGACCAAAGAAGATGCCAGAATTGCTTCTGTGCAGATGCCATTGCAACCACCAGTTTTGTAAGGTAACTGTTCAAGGCTTTTGTTATTTATATTTTATGTTATCCTTCTTTCTTTTTAAAACTTATTTGGAGAAGTTCTTTAAATAATGTGGATATTAATTCTTTATTGATTTTATGTAAAATAAAATATTTAGCAAATATCTTTTTCTATATTATAGCTCTAGTTCTTTTGTCCCCCTATTTAAAAAATAGTGTCTACTTAGGGACCAATTACATTGAATCAAGCTTGGTGATTGTGTTTTCCAAATCTTCTATATCCTTATTGAGGCTTTGTTTTTTGGCTTATGTTACCCATTATTGAGAAGTGCATTAAATTCAGTCATTCAGTTTGATTGTGATTTGTCTATTTCTTTTCAGACAACTGTCAGTTTTTTTTATGTATACTTTAAGGCAACACTATTGAATAGAGTATTTACAATTATTTTCCCTTTCTGGTGAATTGAAAATTTTATTATCCAGTAAATATCTTTATGTATAGTAATGCTTATTCCTTTAAAAAATATTTTTAATCTGAGGAGCACCTGGATGGCTCAGTTGGTTAAGCATTTGCCTTCAGCTCAGGTCATGATCCTAGGGTCCTGAGTTGGGCTCCTGGCTCATTGGGGAGTCAACTTCTCCCTCTGCCCTTGCCCCTGCTTGTGCTCTCTCTCTCTCTCTCATGCTCTCTCCTTCTCTCAAATAAATAAATAAAATCTTTTAAAAAAATTAAAAGCATACTTTTAATCTGGTAATATAGTATACCAATTGATGCACTAATATTCTTTTGGTAGAAATTTATCAGGCATATATTTTTCTGTCCTTTCATTTTCACTTTCCTGTTTTCCTAAGTTTTAGATGTATTCCTCATAATAGTATATAGTTGGATTTTAAAAATCTAGTTAGTCTTTGACTTTTAGCATTTAATCTATTTATATTTATGTAATTGTTGGTTTATGTAAGAGTCTGATACAAGGTTTTACTTTATATTCCTTCATTTCCAAAGTATGCTATATTTCTTTTTTTCTCTTTCCTTTTAGTTTTTTTAGATTGATTTTCTTGTTTCATTTCTTTTCTATACCAGTCTGGAAGTTTTACACATTTTCACTTTATTTAGTGATTGTCTTAAACACACACACACACAAGCTTAAAATATTGGAGTTCAAAGTGAATAATAACAAGGATCTTATTACACAATGAATTCATTAACTTCTTCCCATGTTCTATGCTATTACTTTCATGTATTTTAAATCCATCTTGTTGCTTTTATATTTTTTTAAGATTTTATTTATTTATTTGAGAGAGAGAGAGAAAGTACACATGAGTGGGGGGTAGGGGCAGAAGGAATGGGAGAAAGGGACTTAATCACTGGACCCTGAGATCATGACCTGAGCCAAAGGCAGATGGTTAACCAGGCACCCCTATCTTGTTACTTTTGAACTAACACTAGGTTATTAGTTTTTATGAAATGTTACTTTAGATTTTCTCTGCTTCATACTCATCCTTAAATGAGGTTTGATTTGCCATCTGCTTGACATATATCTTTGAGAATTTTCTTTTTCTTTCCTCTGCTGGTGGTAAATTTTTTGTTTTTGTTTTTTGGAAATTATATTTGTTTCATTTTTGAAACCAATATTTCTGGGTAAAAATTTTTTGGTTGGTCATTACTTTATCTGGCAATGAAGATTCATACACTGTCTTTAATTTATAATACAACTATTGAAAGATATATGTATATTTATCACTTCTTTTTAAAGATTTATTTATTTTAGGGGGGGTCTCGTGGTGGGGAGGAGAGGGTCAGACAGAGAGAGAGTCTTAAGCAGATTTTGTGCTAAGCATGGAGCCCGACATAGGGCTCAATCTCACAACCCTGTGATTCCAACTGAGCCAAAACCAAGAGTTAAATGTTTAACAGACTGAGCCACCCAGGTGTCTCAATATTTGTCACTTTTTTTTTAAAGGTAATCTGTCCATTTATTTGGGAGCTTTCCAGATTTTCTCCTTATTTTTCATGTTCTTCACTTTCATGATAATGTCTTCATGTGGATTTCTTTTTAAATATCCCTCTTGAGGTTTACTGGTTTCTATGAATCTATGCATTAATGTCTTTCCTAAATAAGTATCCAATATTCCTTCAAATATTGCCTTTGCTGAACTTTTCATTTCAGTCTAGACTTCAATTAACTGTGCACTACCGCCTTGTCCTTCAACTTTTGTGTCTTACTTGCTCTTTTCATCTTTTTGTTTTTAATGTTGTTTATTGGATCGTTCCTACAAAACCCACCTTCTGGTTTGTTAATTCTGTCTTCAGCTGTGTCTAATCTATTATAAATTTACCCACTTAATTTTAAATTTTAAATTTTAATTGTTATAGCTTTCTTTTCTAGAGGATCTATTATTTTATCTTTTAAATATTTTAATTCTCTACACATTATTTTAAACTTATCTTTTATTCCTTTAAACATTATCAAGTAAAATAATTTTGCATATCATCATTGATTATTCCAATATTTAAAATCTTTGCAGTTTCCTTTTCAATTGTTGCTGTGAGCTATCAGTCAAGGTGACTTTTTTCCCTTTGATTTCTGAGTTTAAATTAAGAGGAATTTTTTGTTGTTGTTGTTGTTTTTTAATATTTTTTATTCTTTTTGAAACCTGCAGTGATATATTTTCTGCAGATGGTACTGGATTTGTATCTGCCTGGCACTTTGGGTCAGTAAAAATTATAGGATTTATTTGATTTACTTAATGGCTTGAAATTATTTTGAATAATACAAGTAATGTGATTTGGAATTGCTGATCTTTTTGCTTCTAGTTACAAGGGTCATCTTCCTGTTACAGCTTTTCTGGTTGTAATTTGTCTCTTGGACCTCACTCCATGTTCTAGTGCCAACATAATTTTCTTTGTAGTTTCCAGGAAATAGAATGCCACTTGGATTTACTTTTGCTTCACATTAACACGGAGGGTACAGCCCTTTGGGATCTCAGATCTATAATGGGGAATCTCCTATTAGAACCATTTGAGGGGGCACTGAGTCTTGTCTTCTCTCTCAAGTACTATGAAGGACTATAAAAATACAAACTAAATTTATCCATATTTGAAAAATGCTTTTAAACTATATTTGATTTCAGAAATCTGTTTATTTCCCTGAATTTCAACCTTTCTTGTATATCGTACTTAATATTTCCTTATTTTTGGCAGCACTTTTAGCTTTGAAAAGAAGTCTTTAGTGAGAAGGTGTACCTAAGCAGTCATATTGTAACAGACAAGGCTAGGAAGAAGAATATAGAGGATGAAAGGTATCATTTCACTAAAGTGAAAATCTACATCACACTGGGGATGTAAATCAGGTCTTTTCTTAATCCTGAATTATCACAGATAATTGGTATGAAGCACTTTTATTAGCTCACAAGTGACCCTAAGCAAAACATGTCTTTCATCAATATTGGCCTACAATATGCAGGATTTTCTTAAATTTCTTATTCAAAACCCATTTGTTTTTCTTAACATACATATAGCCCAAATTATGTGACTCCTTCCTCATATTTGCCTTTGATCCATCAAAAGATTACAAACCTTCTGGAAAAGGTCAAGATTTCTAGCCATTATATAATAATATTGCTAATAAAGAAAACTCTCTATTTGCTGTGATGTCTGTTGTTTTCATGATTGTCGATATTTTGTGTTTGTGTTTTGTTTTTGGTGAGCATTTCAATGAAAAACAGCTCTGCTATTTGTCTGTTTTTGCAAAAGATTTGCCCCAAATCTATGAGAACCCAGATGGATTTCCCTGCTCTTTAATGATTTTCTGTAAAATTACTATTCCAAGTGTCATATATATTTTTCTATCACATGCCTGTCTTTGACTCATGCATTTTCACAGTCTGGACATTGAAGATATTTTCAGATAAAATTTAACTGCCAATATTTTTATGGTAAAGACATTACTTTTCTGTTGTTAATTTTGTTGTCCAAAAAAATCAACTGGAAGTGGATTTATTCACTTTACTATTGTCTTCAGTATCACACTAACATTATCAGAAAGCAGATTTTGGTATCCTACTATTCAGCCTGAAAACTGGATCCTTCGCTTTTGCCTTCTCATTAGCCCTGTCATAGTGTAAGCTTCTTTAATGGCACGTTCTGTATTAATTTCCTATTGTTGCTGTGACAAATTACCACAAATGTGGTTGCTTAAGACAACACACATTTCTTGTCTTATGGGTCTGGAGGATAGATGTCTGAAACCAGTTTCCCTGGGCTAAAATTAAGGTGCTTCCTTGGAAGTTCCAGGGGAGATTCTGTTTTCATGCCTTTTCCATTTTTCTGGAGCTGTGTTCTCTCCCTCAGTCCCTGTCTCCATTTCTAAAGCCAGAAGTGTCAGATTGCATTCCTTTGTGTCAAAGCTCACACTGCTTCTCTCTAATAAAGACATTTGTTATTTCACTTAAGGCCCTCCTGGATAATCTAGGATACTTTCTCCATCTCCAAATTCTTAACTAATTCATATCTGCAAAGTCTCTTTTGCCGTATAAAGTAAGATTTATAGCTTCCAGGGTTTAGGACCAGGATACTTTGGGGTGCCATCACTCAACTGACCACATCATGGGTTCTATCTAGTGCTTCCTCTTGGCTGCCACCATTCTTAGCAATCCCTTCAGTATGCTTTGCTCTAACAAGATATGAAAGCCACTGTACAAAGACTTAAACTTATAGTAGTAGAAACTGACAATACTTCATTTTCCCATTTTGTCTTACATGGAGCCACTTATTTCACTCTGTTCTCAGATATAATGTCTTGTAATTTCAAAATGGACTGGAATAGACTTCCAAAGTTAAAATAATGAATATCATCTTTCCAATGTAGCTGTTTCTAACTCCATTGTTATCAGAAACTGAAAATTAGGTCTGGTAAAATCAGCCAGTGTGCTAGTTTCCTCCTCCCTGGTTATTGTATATATGTATGCCCAGGTCAGAGTGCACAACAGGCAGGGTTGTGGTGTATGTATCGGGGTGTACATTAATGACAGAAGACTAAGCATTGAGCCCAATAGGAGCCACATGATGATCACACATACAGGATTGGATGTTGATATACAAATTAACAATAAAATGTAAATGATCTAGGTCCTAACTCCTCTGGGTTACAGAGTAAAATGCAAAAAGCAACAGGAAGTAAGAGTTCCTAAATATGGAGATCACTTAGTCAAAAAAAAAATCAGGAAAGTCACTGAACAAATTGAGACAGGTTGTTCACCCCTCTCTTAATCCACTCTTCTGTAGCTTCTAGATAACCTCCAGTTTCTAAGTTTCCCTGATTTTGTAAAACAAAACAAAACAAAAAACCAAAGACCATTCCATCATAAAGTTGGGTTTGGGGAGTGTCATCTTGAGGGAAACACTCAGATTTGAAGTTCTCATGAAGAGCCTATGTCAGGCTGAATTCTTGTGGTTTATCATCTGTGCTGAGAATCTTGCTGAGGATGCTTTCAATAGTTGTCTTCCCTTGCCTCTGAGGGCCTTTGGCTTTGCAAAAAATTATGTAACTGAGGTAATTCTTTAGAGCTCTCTTCCTTATCTGGAAGGAAGTATCCAGTTTGTCCTTTACTTTTTTGAAACAATATTTATATTTTGTAAGCACAGATCATTGGGTAAGTTAGAATCACACAGAAAAATGGAGTGACTCATTAACATTATAAAGTTGGTAAATGCCTGGGTCAGGGTAGAACTGAAATTCCCCGCTGTCTGAACAAGTGTTCTCCACGTGCTCATCCTAACTTCCAAACATCAAATGATGAAGAAAATGGATACAATTCACTTCCTGCATCTGATATCCGGCAGTGAATACAGGATGTTAGCACATGTGAAAGGAAGACATTTAGCATAAGAAGTGGCATATGGAACCCTGGCAAACATTATTTTGTGGTGGATTATGAATTAACCCTGGGTTTTCTTTTTTCCTTAATTTACATATTTTAATGTTGCCAGCATTTCATTTATATTTGGAACATTTTGTGTGTCTTGAAATATTGTTAGCATAATACATATCTGAGAAAAAGAACCATTCTTTTAAAATATTTTTTTAGTCTGTCTTATCTTTTTAATTTTCTTCTCTGAGAAAGTCAGATTTGAAATTAGCCTATGCTGGTAAAACATGATGTGTTGTCTGACATTTTCTATGATTTTAACTCCTATGACTCTGCCAAGCCTGTTTTGAAGATATTAGAGGTCATTTTGAGGAAATGAAACAAGTATAATATTGCAAAAGGATAAAGTTATGTCATTAAGGGTGGCATATGAGTAAAGCCATGTCCTTAAGAATTTTTTTTTTAAAGAATTTATTTTATTTTATTTTTTATTCGCGAGAGACACACAGAGAGAGGCAGAGACACAGGCAAAGGGAGAAGTAGGCTCCCTGTGGGGAGCCCAGTGTGGGACTTGATCCCAGGACTCTGGGATCATGACCGGAGTCAAAGGCAGATGATCAACTACTGAGCCACCCACATGCCCCTGTCCTTAAGTATTTATGAGGACTTTGGTTGTTGACTTATTTCAGTCCCTGCAAATACTCACCTAATGAATAAGTAGGTTTTAGTAAATGAAAGTATTTTATAGGCATGGATGGATAACTGCTTCTCTAGCCAGAAAGCCACACTAGAAAGTGTCATGAGAGTCAGATGGTCAAATGGGCTGTCTGTATACAGGACTACTTATGAGTGCAGTCAGCGTTATGGTAGCTCAAAGAAGGCACTTAATGAGTTATAAATGAACATATCTTTGGCTTAAGGTATAATACTTGGAAATGGTTGCTTTTTTTAGTAAGTTAAGAGAGCTTGCATAGGGAATTGAATAAATAAATGCATTCTTATCCTGATAAGTTTATTTCATTTTTGTCTGCATAATGCTGTTGTTAACAACAGCAATAACAAAGGAAAATGACTAAGGACCCAACATGAAGTCAAGCAAACATATATTAACAAGATGGGATAATTAGTGTCTAAGTGAATTATATCAATATATGAAAATATATTATACATTAATATAGATGGAATGGATAAATTGGCATGAATTTATCATTGCTATTAGAAACATACACTAGTTAACACTGAGATGGCTTCATTTTACTATCATTTTTATGAAACAACTATTATTTATTGTCATCAAATAAAAATAGTATTATAATTTAAAATTTAGTTAAGATTTTAAAATATGAATTTATTTATTTTTTTACAACATTCCCACAACACAATGGATATATATTTTTAAAGATTTTATTTATTTATTCTTGAGAGATACACAGGAATAGAGAGAAAGAGGCAGAGACACAGGCAGAAGAAGAAGCAGGCTCCATGCAGGGAGCCTGGGTCTCCAGGATCACATCCCAGGCTGAAGGCGATGCTAAACCAGTGAGCCACTGGGGCTGCCCTATGAAGTTATTTGATAATGTAAAAATGTTTAGCAGTTTATTAGGGATTTTATAAAAATAATACCTTACTATTATTATGTAGCTTTTTTTTTTTAACTACAACTACTTCCCAGTGTACTTTCTTATTCAACCCTTAATCTCATATTCCTTCCATTGGACAATGTTTTCTGCAAAAACACAGAAATTAGGTGCACCAGATGGAAGTTCAGATCTTCTCCAGGGACTTTTAATAATGTTTTTTTTCTTCACAAAAATATCAACTTCTATTAGTTGTAGGGATTTAAATGTCTCTTCTACTCTACTTTCAGCTATTTAAAAGCATGCTCAAGAGAGAAATATTAGTAGACGTTTTCTTGAGATGTACATTAAGTTTTTGTCTTCAAAATTTGACACAGTAAGAAAATTATATAGAGCATAATGTCTCATCTGAATGTGCCCCTATTTAAAGATCAGAATAATTGCAAATTATAATTTAAAATGGTCTCACAAATCATTTAATTTTGCTAATGTCTATTAATATTAAATTACATGCTTAAGCATATAAGCTAGTTAGTGTTAGAGCTGCAAGTAAATCTCAAATTTTCTTACACTTTAATGCAGTGCTTTTCCCATTATGTATGATTTGTACCTAAATTGATATATGTGTTTTTGTATTTAACATTTTGAAATGATTAAGATTACTTAATTGAAAACTGATCCTCATTCATATAAAAAATACAGAAGACAGTAGAGTCTTGCAGAAATAACAATTGGTAGATCAGAACACTGGGGCATTCCATTTGGCTCACAGTTTATTGGCAGTTAAAACTGAGAGGGAAATTAGACTGAATTATAGAGCTTCTGTTTTCTGGCAACAGAGAACCTATACATTCATTCAGAAAGACCATATTTTCTTGCACATGAATTTGACGTGGAATATATAACAAAAGTGGGAAGAGAAAATTTTCAGAGCACCTACTATGTTTCGGGTATTGTATTAACTACTCTATGTATGCCATATGACTTAATTTTCATGAACTGTGAATAATAACAATTTTATATATGAAAAGACTGAGCCTCAGAGATGTGCACTTAACTGCCAGTTACTTCCCCGCTAATCCCATCACTTGTAAGTGATGAAGCCAAGATTTGGACTACACTGGTCTCAGGTGAGTGATGGGAAGGAAGGGAGGTACTTAGATACTATGCAGATTTTTCAAAGAGTCCACATATAATCAATATGTTCACAAGCATTTTCTATACGTGTACAAAATAAATTTTAGGTCTTACAAATGTATGTACTGTTTTTAATATTGTTTGCATTAATAAAATGCATATTTAGATACATTATTGATGTCTAGTAGATTTTTTTTACTGTACATTTTCACAATCAAGGATATTCAACATACAATTGTGCAGAGGGTCATAAGTCTTTATGAGGCACCAAAGAAGTGCTCACAGATTAGAAACTATTAACAAACTTCAATCACTTATTGATCATTTACTGGACACTTATTGAGCTATACTGAGCATTGTGGGCAAAATGGGATGAAGACTAATAAGGTATATTTTCTCTACGAAGGAAGCTTAACATCCAGTTGTTAATATATATAAACAATTTAGCTATCTATATCAGAAAACATATGATTAATACAAACTATGTGGTACTTATTAGAAGTTTAATAAAAATATGGAAGAGAAGAGAACAGGACTTCCAGTTTTAGATTCAGCATGTAAGGCACTCAGAAGTAACCATTCTGCCCTAACAATAAATGAAAAGAGAACTGAAAAAAGCTGGAAAATCAACAACTCTTCTTAGATATGCTATAGAAGTGAGATTACAGGACAAACTGCTGCCCCCCAGATTAGATAGATGAATAGGTGGTTACAGAGAATCATAACTTTCATCAGCAGACTCCTTAGAGGGAGCCAGCACTGGGACAGAAGAATCTGAACTGTACTTGACAAATTGCTGGAGGCTCAGAGTAGACAAGCCTGAGAGTTAAAAACTCCAAGTACTCCCATTGATGGTGGGATGGGGGTTGTCTCACAGTTTGGTGAGTTGTAGAGTCTCTGTATGATTCTTGTAGTAAATACCAGAGAAAAATCCCCCGGTGCTTTTGCAAGGGGCAGGGAAAAATTATCATTCTGAAATACTACAGGGAATTCTGTTATTAAAACAAGACTTGCCCCTGGGAGAAACTATTTTTACCAAATCCTAATCTACTGAGGTCCTTTTTGAACTTAATCAAACTGAGGATGGGAAAGTACTCAATCTCAGCCAGCCCTAGCTTTCCTTCCACATGTGAGAAGGGAAATGCTCAACTCTTACCCCTCTGAACACAGTTTCACCTAAACAGGGGGATACTGAGAAACACTGATAAAGTTCATAGTCTAGGGCCACAGCTTCACCTAAAGACTGAGACTAATCATAAGACTATGAAGGGCTTCCCTTACCCCTATATATTATACCTACATTATTAAAAACCTCTTTGCCACAGTTCTTTTTACCCTGTACATCATGTCCTCATTTCAGGAAAAAATTACAAGGCATTCTAAAAAGAAAAAGCACAGTTTGAAGAGACTGAACAAGTCTCAGAACCAGAATCAGATATGGGAGGAATGTTGTAATTATAAAACCAATAATCTAAAAAGCTGTGATTAATATGCTAAGGGATTTAATAGGAAAAGTGGACAATATGCAAGAATAGATGGAGAATATAAGCCATCAGGTGGAAATTCTAAGAAAAAATAAAAAATAAATGCTAATGATCAAAAACTTTGTAATAGAAATAAAGAATGCTTTAGTTTGGCTCACTTGGAGACATGACATGGCTGGCAAAGAATGTATAAACTTGATGCTATCTCAGTTGAAACCTTTAGAACTGAAACATAAATAGAAAACAAGAAAGGCTGGAAAAAAAAAAAAAGAAAGAACAGAATATCCAATAGTTGTGAGGCAACTCCAAAAGGTATAACATACATGAAATGGAAACACCAGAATGGGAAGAAAGTGAGAAATGAACAAAACAATAATGAGTAGAATTTACTCAAAATTAATGTTGGACACCAAACCGCAGATCCAGGAAACTCAGAGAACATCAAATAGTTTAAAGGCAAACAAAAGCATACCTAACCATATCAAATACAAACCTCAGAAAATCAGAGATTAAGAAAATATTTAAAGAAGAGGGGAAAATAAATAACTTACCTATATAGGAAAAAAGATAAAAATTATGTCTGATATTTCTTCAGAAATATAGAAGCAAGAAGAGAGTGGAGTGAAATATTTATGGTGTTGAAAAATCCCCACCAATCTAGAATTCTGTACCCTATGAAATTATTGTTCCAAATCAAAGGCGATATAAAAACATTATTAGACAAATATAGGTTGAGAGAATTTATTTCCAGTAAACTACCTTGTAAGAAATGCTAAACAAAATTCTACAGAGAGAACTATATAGATAAGAAATTTGGATTGACATAAAGAAAGAAAATGCATTAGAGAAAGAATAAGTGAAGATAAGATAAAAACTTTTATTTTTTCTTATTTTTAACTAATCTAACAGACAACAGCTTGTTCAATATAATAATAGCAATGATGTATTCTATACATACACACATATATGCTTGTGTGTAAGTGAAATGCATAACCACGATGATAAAAGGGATAGAAGTGGGAGGAATCAGGAATATTTTGTTATTATAAAGTACTTCAACTATCCGTGAAATGGTATAGAGATAGTTGAACATGGATTTAAGTTGGTTGTAAATGTATTTTACAATCTCTATAGCAACCACTTATAAAAAGTATAAAAGAAGCATAACTGGTATAAAATAATAGAGGAAAAATGGAATGATAAAATGCTTAATTCAAATCATAACAGGCAAAAAAAAAGATGGAAAACAAAAGAAGACAAAATAATAAGAGCAACAGATAGTGATAGTAAGTATGGTAGGTATTAATCCAATAATATTAGTAATCATTTTGAATATGAATGGACTAAATGCAGGAATTAAAAGACAGAAATTGTCAGAGTGGATCAAAAACTAAAACCTAGGTGTATGTTGTCTATAAGAAACCTACTTTAAACATAAAGACACATATAGTTAACAAATAGATGGATAGAGAAAAATTTAAATGCTATACAATTTTTTAAAAAAGCAGAAATAGCTATCTTTATTCCAGACAGAGTAGATTACACAGCAAGAAAAGTTATCAGGCATAAAGAGGGGCATTACATAATGATAAAGATGTCAGTTCTTGGAGAAGACATAACAATCCTTAATGTGCCTAATACTAGTGCATCAAAATAATGTGAGGCAAAAACTGATAGAATTATAATGAGAAATAGATGAAGCAACTATTATAGTTGGAAGCTTTAATACCTCACTCTCAGAAATGGACAAATCCAGCAGGCAGAAACTCAGTAAAGATACTGTTGAACTGAACAACATCACCAATAAACTGGATATAATGGACATCTACAGACTACTGCATTCAACCCAGTAAAATACACATTCTTCTCAAGCTCACATGAGATGTTCACCAATATGAGCCACATTCTGTGCCATAAACCACATCTTAACAACATTAAAAGAAAAGACATCATATAGTTTCTGCATTCAGAGCATAATGGAATTAACCTAGAATAAATAATAGAAAGATAGTTGGAAAATCCCTCAAACCAACAACTTCTAAATAACACATGCTTCAAAGAAGAAATCTGAAGAAATATTTAACAGTATTTTGAACTAAATGAAATGCAACTTATCAAAATTCATGGAATGCAGCAAAAGCAGTCATTACAAGGGATTTTATAGAATTTATAGCATAGATTAGAGACAAAGAATAATCTAAAATCAATTATCTAAGCTTCCACCATAGGAAACTAGAAAAAGAGCAAATTCAGTGTAAAATAAGTGGGAGAAAATAAATGACAAAAATTAGAGCAAAAACCAATGGAAGCAGAAAGTGAAAATCAAAGAAAAAAATTAACAAAACCACAATTGTTTCTTAAAAAAATAAATAAAATTGAGAATCCTCTAGCCAAGATAATCCCCCTAAAATAAACTAAAATAGAGACAGAGAGGAAAAAAACACAAATTATTAATATTAGATCATTACCGATCCCATGGAGAACAAAGGATAATAAATAAATACTATGAACAACTGTTTGCTCACAAATCTGATAACCAAGTGAAATGGACCATTTCCTTGAAAGACACAATCTGTCAAAACTCACACAAGAAAAAATAAATAATCAGGATAAGCTGGTATCTTTAGGGAAATTTAGAATTGAAAGAATTGAAATTAATAACCTTACAAAACAGAAAGCTCCAGGCCCAGACGGGTTATCAAGTGAATTCTATCAACATTTAAGAAAGAAATTCTTTACAAATTCCTCTGGAAGACAGAAACAGTATACTCCTAAGTCATTTTAGGAGGCCATCATTATCCTAATACCAAAATCAGACAAAGATATTACAAGAAAAACATTGCAGACTGATATCTCCTATGAACATAGATGCAAAAACCCTTAACAAAATATGTACAAATAGAATTTTACAATGTATGAAAAGAATTATGCATTATGACCAAGTATGATTTATTCTAGCTGTACAAAGATATTTCAACATTTGAAAATCTGTTAATGTATTTATCAAATCAACAGGCTGAAGAAGAAAAAACACATGATTAAATCAATAGATAAGAGAAATCGTTTGACAAAATCCAGTACCCATTCATGTTAAAAACTCTCAGTAAATTAGGAACAGAGGGGAATTTTCTCAGCTTAATGAGAAAGTTACTACATTCTTTATTTACAAAAAACCCTCTACAGCTAACATTATCCTTAATGGTGAGAAACTAGACATTTTTCTACTAAGATTAGAAAAAAGACAAGGCTGTTTCCTCTCAGTAGTGCTTTTAAAAATCATGCTGGAACTCCTAGCTAATGCAGTAAGGCAAGAAAAGGTAATTATTGTACACTAATTGAGAAAAAAAAAGAAATAAAACTGTTTGCAGGTAGCATGATCATCTATGTAGATTTAACCTGAAAGAATCAACAACAACAACAACTAAATACTACTGGAACTAATAAGCAATTATGGCAAAATTGCAGGATATCCAGTTAATATGTAGAAGCCAATTTTTTTCCTTTATACAAGCAATGAACATATGGAGTCTGAAATTAAAACACAATACCATTTCCATTACCCTCAAAAGATTTATACTTAGTATAAATCTAACAAAATATGTTCAAGATATATAGGATAACAATTAGAAAACTCTAATGAATGGAATCAAAGAAGTAAATAAATGGAATAAGAGTCCATATTCATGGATAGGAAGATTCAGTATTATCAAGAAGTCAGTTCTTCCCAACTTGATCTGTAGATTCAGCGAAATCCCAATCAAAATTCCGCAAATTATTTTGTGGATAGCAACAGAGTAGTTCTAAAGATTTATGTGAAGATGCAAAAGACTCAGAACAGCCAACATAATGTCAAAAGAAAGAAACAAAGTTGGAATACTGACATTTTGAAGACTTACAACTTTTAAGGTTACCAAAAAGCAATCAAGACAATGGTGAGATCAATCAAGATCAATCAAGACACCCAGGAGGTGAAATGACAGACAAATAAATCAATGGAATAGAATAATAGCCAAGAAATAGACCTACTTAAATATGTCAACTGACCTTTGATAAAGGAGTAAAGACAGCATAATGGAGTAAAGATACTCTACCCAACAGATGGTGCTGAAAGAACTAGAAGTCCAGCATGTAAAAAAATGGATCTGGACATAGACTTTACAGCCCTTCACCAATGAACACAAATCAACTCAAGAAGATCATAGACTTTAATGTAAGATGCAAGCCCCTAGAAAATAACATTGAAGAAAATCTAGAAGACTTTTGGTATGGTGATGAATTTTTATTTTTTAAAGATTTATTTTCGAGAGAGAGAGAGAGAGAGAAAGAAAGAAAAGAAAGAAAGAAAGAAAGAAAGAAAGAAAGAAAGAAAGAAAGAAAGACATATACATATATATATATATATATAGAGAGAGAGAGAGAGTGAGAGAGCAAGGGGAGGGGCAGAGGGAGAAGTAATCTCAAGCAGACTCTGTGCTAAGTACAGAGCCCAATGCCAAGCCCCATTTCACGAGCCTGAGAGCATGACCTAAGCCAAATTCAAGAGTCAGATGTTTAACTAACTGAATCAACCCAGGTGCCCTATTAAGAAAATGACCTGAAGGATTGAATATGGGCAAGAGATTGGTACACATACCTCATTAAGTATCAGAGAATTATAAATTAACGCCACAATGAGATACCACTATATACCTATTAGAATGACCAAAATCCAAAACACTGACACCACCAAAATGGTAGGAAGGATGTGGAGCAATAGGAACTCTCATCCAAAGAGAGGAAATGCAAAAACGGTGCTACCACTTTGGAAAACAATTTGGTGGTTTCTTAGAAAACTAGATATACTCTAAGCACACGCTCCAGAAATCATGCTTTTTGATATTACACAAATGCACTGAAAATTTGTCATTTATATGAAAATATGCACTTGAGTATTTATAGATACATCATTCATAATTGCGAAGACCTGGAAACAATCACAATGTCCTGCAGTAGGTGAATTGATAACTTAAACTGTGGTACACTGGGGATTTAATATACAGCATGGTGACTATAGTTATCAGTACTGTATTACATGCTTGAAAGTTGCTAAGAGAGTAGATCTTCAATTTTTTTTTACCACCCACACATACCCAAATTGTAATTATGTGAGGTGATGGATATGATAGCTAACTTTAGTGTAATCATTTCCCAATCTGTAATGTGTAGTAAATCATTGCATTTTACACTTTAAACACACACAATTTTACATATCAATTATAGCTCAATTAATATGGAAAATATAGTTCAGGATAAAATAATCCAAAAAAACCCAAACCAGCCCAGCAATCAGACAATATAATATTAACCAGCACTAAAAAGAAATAACTGTTAAACCATGAAAAGACATAAAGGGAACTTAAATAGATGTTACTAAGGGGAGGAAACCAACCTGAAAAGGCCAGACATTGTATGATTCCAACTCTATGGTATTCTGGAAAAGTCAGAGCTATGGAGAGAGATCAGTGGTAGCCAGGGGGTAAGGGAGAGGGTGAGATGGGAGCACAAAGGGTTTTTAGGGAAGCAAAACTATTCTTCATGATACTGTACATGTCAGTGTACATGTGTCAGAACTCACAGAATGCACACCAGGCCTGAACCCTAAGGTAAACTATGGACTTTGGATGATGATGATGATGTATTAACATAGGTCCAGTGATTGTAACTGATGTACTGCTGTTGTGTGGCCCCACTGGTGCCCATGTAGTGGCAGTGGGTACATGGAAACTCTATACTTCCCGTTCAATCTTTTTCCGCCAACTCAGATCTGCTCAAAAAAAATAAATTTTTGTTTTGTCTTTCAAAAAGGGAGAAAATAATGTGGACCAGAAGGGGTACAGGGAAGAGTGTTTATGGAGTAAAGGGGCCAAAGTGAGAAAGAACTAAAGGAAGAATTCTTTATATTCTGAGAGCTGCATGAGCAGAGGGATGTACTTCAGGCCAGGCATGAAATATAAGGATATAGGTAGAAGAGGACACATTCAAGGCAGTATCTGCCATATAGAGTTGGTAAGAATTAGCAAATTGAGGTACAAATTCCTGCACCTTCCTCTTGGAGCAGACAAATAAGGCCATGCCATGTGGCCAGCCCCAGTTGGGCCAAACCCTTGGGTGACTGAGACTTAGCTGATGGCGAGCCTGATTTGATTCCAGGTTGCTTAATTGCCAGCTGCTGAGTGGATATTTGTAAAATGCAATATTTTGCCCCAGGCACTTTCTCTCTCTTTTCAGCTAAACTGAAGTTCCTGCTCATTATGAACAATGCAGTTGGCATTTTTTATTGGGGTGCCACCACAGCACAATAGTCACGACAGGCCCAGAAAATTCGGCTTATGCTTCGTTTTTTTTTTTTTTTTTTTTTTTTTTGGCTTTTCCTTTTTTGACAGCATCAGAGTAGCATAAAGAAGGGAAATCTCATGGAGATTTTCCCTAAAGAATTATGGTTTTGCAGTAGCACTGATTTATCATCCAAGAGACCAGTTCATAAAATAAAAATGTAATAAAACATAATGGGAATGGTTTTTCCTCATCCCACCACATAGGTCTTATTAACATTAATGGGAATTGTAAGTGAGTTTGGAAAGGGGAGGATGCCTGGTTTTTCCAAAAGCTTTATATTTAGACCGATTCAATGAGAGGGTCTCATGTGCTTTATTCAAGCACAATATAGAATAAAGGGAGGGACACAGGGCCTCTCTTTGGAGAATACTATGCTTTTTGTTGGGGTAATTTGATTTATTTTACTCTGCAGAAGTGTGGAGACAGAGCAGGGGAACCATGTGACAGAGAGAGAAGGGTGCTGTTTTATTGCTAAAGCCTAATGCACAGTGAGTAAGTTCACTTATAATAATGATTTCAAAACACACTCTTGTAAAATGGATCTATTTCTTCTTGATTTAGTATTCTGTGTGGTATGTCTTACTCTACCCACCCCCAACTCTGACAACATATAAAAAAACATCTCAGAGGGGGGAAAAAAAGTAATGATTTTTCTCCCTTAATTGAATCAGGCCTTCCAGTCTCTCTGGGATTGAGCAATTGCCCCGAGCAACTGGTTTTCCTCACTGGTGAGTGTTGTCTATGCAGTTGAGTGTTGCTGAGCAGCTAGCATGTAGAAGTCTATTTTTTCTAATTAAAAAATATATAACACATTTTCATGGTGCAAAATTTGAAAAACTCTCAGAAGGTAGAAAAATAAAATAAAAACTGTCCATAATCTCATCATCCAGAAATACTACTCTGTTGCTACATTTTAACACATTAAATATATTTATATATATGGTTGTTTGTGTATCTTTTACGATACTGATACTGTATATAGATTTTTGATATCTTGCCTTATAAAATGTTTTTATGATAACTATCTTCCCATCTCTTTAGGTGGTCTTTGGAAGCATAGTTTTTAATGGCTAAATAATAATTTGCCTGTTCATTTAATTAACCTCCTATCGTGGGATACTTAGATTGTTAACAGCAAAAATCCTTTTGTATAAATTTTTGTGCATGTAATTGACATAGTGTATTATAAGTTTAATAGTATTTGCTATTTTGGCAGGTAAAAATATTATGCTGCTGTTTTACCTTTCGTTTGTTTGATTGATAGAGCAACTGAATAGTTATTCAAATGTTTATTTGGCCGTCCAGTCACTATTTGGTGACTAGACAGCATAATACTTAATAATACCACACAAATCTGCATATCTGAGGCTAAAGTTCATTTTGAACTGTGTTTAAATATTACCTATGGGCCAATGCTTTAGGGCTGGAAGTTATAGATATAGTTATAGAACTCTCAGGAACAGTTTGTTTAAAAGAGAAACATAATTATTCATGTATTAAGAAAAAATATTACAGTGTCCATGTCCCAAAATGTCTGTAAAGTCTGTAGGCTAGTGGCAAAACCCATGTTTTCTCAGCAATTTGAAAGTAAATGTATTGTCTTGCTAGATTGGGTATTGCAGAAAGCAGATACTGCTCTAGCTAAGTTCAACTCTGAAAGCTTCTCGGGCTCAACTTGAACAACAACTGTATAGAGCTTATTTACTTAGAGCCACTGACTGGGAATTTTTTTTTTGGGGTGGGATTAAATGATTAAAATATTTCTCTCTTGTTACTTTGAGATCCAACAACATGGATGTATAGTCTTATCTAATCAGCCTCTATAACTTGTTCACACTAAATTTTAAACGACAGCCACTGGCTTACAAATCTTACTCCTTGGCATCCTGAGCCTGTTGATTGGAAACTAAACTGAATACCATCCCACCTGCTACTTCTCAAAGTGTTTGGACCAGGATAATTCTTTGCTGTATAAAAATATCCCACCAATCACAAGATGTCTAGAATAATGGCACCTTCTATAACAGGTACATGGCAACTCCCAAAAATGTATGGTTACATTTCCAAATAGCCCTTGTCAGGGAAGCATGGAAGAAATAAAATAAATGGCATGGGAGCTTATGATCGTTTAGTGAGACAAAGTATACAGTTATAATACAGGATATAAGATGATAAGGAAAGTATAAACAAGGGTCTGGTAGGGGCCACAGGACAGAAGAGATTGATTAGTTGATCAGTTCTACTTATCTTTTTCTTTCTACTTACTTTTTAAAATGTTTGGGTTTTTTTTTACATAGATATTACAGGCAGCTAGTTTAATATAATTCCATGTAAAGGGATATGTCAAAAGCAAGAGCATCAATTGCCTCCCCAAAGGCAACCACTTTCAATTTTGTTAAGCTTTTTATTTTCGGGCATTTATTTGATTCTCTAAAAATACATGTATGTAGTTAAGCGGTAAGCCACCTATCATGGTATATTAAGATTTATTACGCTTATGTTCTCACATACTACCACTATGTTTTTATATATAATATATTCTTTTTAATATATTCTTTATCATTGCATACATTATTTAATCATTTAATGTAGATAATTGCATCTAATTTCTTTCTTTTTCTTTTTCTTTTTCTTTTTTTCCTGTGAAGAACAACCCCACTCCCTTTTGGAAATGTGCTTCTAATTGCTGTTCTCCCACTAAACTCTGATAGAGCTCTCTCTTTTTATTGAAGACCACACTTCTCCAATGAAATTGTCTTCTGTCCTTTTTTCTTTCTTGTCTTGGGTTTTGACTTTTTATTCCCTTACCCTCATTTTAGTGTGACCTGAGGATGGTGCTGGAAGGCAGGTGGATATTCATATTCTGCTTCCACATGTCACGGTCTCACTGACTCTCTCTTGGTCAGACAGAAGGGTTGGTGAGGGATTCCCAGAGTAGTGACTTCAGAGGTGGGTTTTCATAAATGACTTACATCTGTACAGAAAGGTGGAGCAAGAAGGAAGTCCACTCAGAGCCTGTGACAGACATAGGGACAGGGTGGAGGAAAGGGCATGGCCTCCCTCATCCTGTGGAAGAGAAGGGGACACTCAGGGACGTACCCATGTCTCTGTGCACAAAATTACATAACCGAGGGCCTTTCAGGACCAGTAAAATGTGAGAAGCTGAGTGGCTTTTATGAAAAATTCTGAACACTTGCTAGGAGAGTCACCAGATAGGAGAATGGTGCAGCTTATCTGAGGGTGAGAAGTAAGGTTTAATAATGTTCCTATATATACTGTCCTTTTTACTTTTGACTGAGGCCCAGCAATTACTTCATCAGTGTTGGTTGAAATAATTATCAAGATGATTTGATTAGCTTCCAAATTAGTACATCTGACTCTCAGAGGCATAGCATCATCTCAGCAATGGTTATCTTAACCCAAGCTGAATCTTGTTTGCCTACAAGTTCGCTTGGTGTATCTGGACTGTGGGGAAAGGCCTCTTTCTCCCTGCCCACATTTGTGTCTGCAGGCCCACTGCCACCCTTCTCTCTGAGGAGGGCAGTAGAGTCCCACAAATCACACTTCTTTCCACAGTCTTTGTTTCCTTTTCATTATTCACTGGTTTTCCCTTTTCCCCTGGATTCTCACTTCTTTTTGTAATTCCATCATCCATTCTAGGGAAATAATATTATCTATTGGGAAGGCCTCAATGTCTGTAACATAGCACACCTGTATTTAAAAATCTAAGAGTCATAAATACAGAATGTCAGGGCTGAATGCCATCTCACAGATCAGCGTAGAACCCTTGCCTCTTACAAAAATCTGAAAACCATAAAGGTGACTTGCTCAAAATCTCAGGTTAAGTATGAATAGCACTGAGACTAGAACCCACATCTCCAAATTCTGTAGTTTCTGCTGTATGATTTTACTGATTTTTGGCAGCTGGTGCTCAGAAGGTGTTTACCAGCAAAGGAAATCCAATTCATTGTCATGATATTTTATTATTATTATTAATTTTATTTTATTTTATTTTATTTTATTTTATTTTATTTTACTTTATTTTATTTATTTTATTTTTTTATAGTAATCTCTACACCCAATTTGGGGCTTGAACTCATGACCCTGAGATCAAGAGTCACACGCTCCACCATCATGAAATTAAAATGTTTGCTCAAATTTTTAAAAAATATTGCCATTCCTATCCCATTTCCATTTGCACTAAAAGTAAAGTAGGATATCTTTCCTCCATCAGAGGATTTATTTGTTTTTCTTAGTATGTGCCATGTATTATTTACACCATGTTAGCTTTTGTGAAGGATATAAAAGGTAAAAATCTAATATCTTTTTGAAGAGACAAGATACCAAAAGAGCCAAACTAGTTAAAATAATATAAACTCATGAAAGAAGGGTTGTTGTAACTAGTTGCTAGGTTACTTATACTAGTTACCAGGTGAAAGATCTACACGGTAAGAGCTCTGAATTCTGATAGGAAAAAGTTTGCTGAGAGGAAACATGAGAGGCTGACATAGATGTTGAATGATGGGTTGATGTCTGGAACACCCTACCATTAGGGAACATTCCAGAAGGGAGAGTGGTTCATTAGTGATGCGGATGCTCTCTTGTGCCAGATACTGGCCTAGTGCTAGGCAGGTAGAAAGGTCTCAAGAAATTCAAAATCCAGCACACCCATAACTTACACTGCACTACAGTAGAGCTTTCAGAGGCCAATTTTACTTCCTGCCCTGGAAGTAAAATGGATAATAGGGTCATAATCACACATAAGCAAATACATATTTAATATTTTCCAGGCATTGGGCAGCCCCAGTGGCACAGGGGTTTAGCGCCGCCTTCAGCCCTGGGCATGATCCTGGAGACCCTGGATCGAGTCCCACGTCAGGCTCCCTGCATGGAGCCTGCTTCTCCCTCTGCCTGTGTCTCTGCCTCTCTCTCTCTCTGTGTCTCTATGAATAAATAAATAAAATCTTAAAAAAAATATTTTCCAGGCATTTTACCCATGTTGTACAACTAAAAATTCACGGTAACCATTGGAAGTGGGCCGTTATTATCACCAATTTACAGGTGAGCAAAAATGCAGTTTCAAATCATGGTCAAGATCACATAGGAAGAGACTCGAATGAGATGCTTTTTCAGAAGTACCTGCACCAGGATCCACTCCTACAGATTCTGATTCCAGGAGTCTGCAGTAGGGTGTGGATATTGGGGCAGTGGTTGTAGTGGTGGTTGTTTGATGTTTAAACCTTCCAGGTGGTATTTATATGCAACCAGGGAGGAGGATTCTTGGCTTAGAGGGATCAAAGAGCAGTTCAGGTTCATACATCTAGTAAGTTGCAAAGTCAAGGTTCCAGCACAGGGATCTGGTTCCCTCAGGCCGCCCCTGGAAGGATGGAGTCGCTCGATGGCAGAGCACTGTGAACAATGGATGTGTATATGTGTGCATCAAGGGGATACTCAGAAACGATGCATTCAGGGTATACTATGTCCTACGATTTGGCTAACCAGAGAACTTAAGATGTCTGGTAGGAAATAAGGCTGGAAAAGATGCTCAAGTCTCTGTTTCAGGTGCCATCTGCTAGGAACCAATACAGCAGCACAGAAATGAAAGAGATACCGCCGGCTTCTGTTCAGGCCACTGGTAATGCCTGAACCATGCATGGTCCAGATGGTGGATCCTGAGAGGCCAAGCTCAGGGTTTTCCTGTGTGTAAATCTGTTTGAAATGGAAGAGAAGAGATATAACAGGTCAAGAGAAGGGATTGGATAAGCTCACTGGGCCCATGTGAGACCTCCGACTGAGAGAAGATCATGGCAAGGCTACTCAGCACTTCACTGGCTGGACCGTGTCTGTTTCCTGGATGACAGGGCTCAATTGTCACTGTGCAGACTCCCTCCCAGTCCACAGATACGCCTGCCAGGGTCTGAGAACCCATTTCCTAAGACAGGGCGTGGAACTTCAGTAGTAAGAGACCTTGTGCTAGGTTCTCCCTCTACTGTCCCCATGCAGGAGTGCCATGGCACTGCCAGCTTCAGGCTGAGAGCTCACCCCCGAGTGAGGGGATGCTCTCTTGAAACATCTGAGTTCAAAGCCGGAGCAGAGGCAGAGCCCCAGTAGGAAGTGCTTCTGTACTAATTAGGATCCTGTGTTGAATATTCTCTGTTCCTCCAGACTTGTCTCTCCCTACCTCAGTACCTGTTCTCCTGACCTTCAGTCACATGATTCATCTCTTCCCGTCCCTCTTTGCTCACTTTCCTGCACTGATCCCCATCAGGAACAGGCTCGGGGGCATCTGGAGAGCATCAGGAATGCTGCCCCAGCTCTCAGCTTCTGCAAAAACGATGGTGGAGTGGGTGGTGTGTCTATAATAGTTCTTTAGAAAAGAATGCATTGATTTCTCTGAGGATTTTTTTAAAGGCTTTGGGACATGACTGAGGGAATGGCTAATTACTATTTATGACTGTTTCATTCGGAGCTAATTGCCGGAGCTGCTGCAGACGCTGAGGCCCTCACTGCTGCTCTGCACCAAATGTGCAAACAGTAATAAAATGGTCGGTGGGGGCTGATTCTTTGCACACTGCTCCTGAAACAGAGTGTGTGCATGTACATGTATGAGTGCATGTGTGTGAGCACACACACAATTTCACCGATTTCCAGGGGCCCAGAGGTAATTCCTGAAAGCCCCCTATTTTCTGTAGGTCATGAGCAGACGTGAGGGCTGATTTGTGATTGTGTAATTAACAATACTGAAAACTGTGCTGAGACGTGAAACAACTAAGGGATTTTATGCTTTCTTTCCCCCCCCCTCCTAACCACTCCCCTGGGTTGACCTAATGGGCAGGGACAGTGCATGTATGGAAAAGTGAGCTGGCTTCATCAAAGTTTGATTAAAGTAAAAGGAAAAAATGTAGAAATAGTATATGGAGACTGGAGGAGTTTTCCCCCAAGTTATGCTTTGGCTTTCCTTTAATTGATTTTCCTACTTAGTGTGAACTCAGGACGGCTGCAGTCTATATGGGGTGAGCAGCCTGGATAGTACACAGGCAGAGTCACGCACATCTGGTGAGCAGCCTCTGGTCCGATCTGGGGGTGAGAGATGTTCCTGGTGTGTGTCCCCAACCCCCATGCACTGTCCTTCCCCCACAAGTGTGTGACAGCAGCAGCAGGGAAACACAGACACATGTGTGGTTCCAGGGGAATGGAGAGGAGGGTGCTCTAAGTCTCTGTTGAAATCTAAGGGAAACATGCACACAGTTTGCTACCATTTCCAGACAGTGCCATTGTTTTTTCTGGGTGCCACTGTATGCTCAGGAAAGCTTGACCTTTTTTCTCTTTTTTTCTTGGAGGGGCTAAGGGGAGTGTATCAATCAAGGGTATACATGAGAGTCTCAATCTCTGATAACCAACTTAATGCTTGTGCAATGTTGGTTTAGTGATGAGAGCTGCACATCTCCACGATATAGGTGATGGGATGAATTAATAAACAGCTAACTGGTAAGAACCAGCCTTTCCTGAGTCTGGCCTCTACAAAGGCCTGGGAAAGAGATCTTGCAGGATTGTCCAAGTAGGGCAAGGACCCGGAAGTTCTTGGAGGTGAGACAGAAGCAGCTGGCTGGCCCTGGAGAAGGGGAGAGAGTGCTGAAACAGGCACTTAAAGGACACTTAAGAAAGAAAAGTACCTGCTCTTGCCCACGTCCCTGGGACAAAGAATGTTTTGGGGGTTTCTCTTGGGGATGGATCCCAAGCCCCTGGGACAAAGAATGTTTTGGGGGTTTCTCTTGGGGATGGATCCCAAGCCCCTGGGCTCCAGCCTGGCAAAGATACCTGGTGTTCAACACTGATGCAGATGCATGTTAGACGTCTTCTGAGGCAACCTGAGGAATTCAGAAGGAGAAGTACAAAGGAACCATAAGAGTAGAGGCTGGGGGCTGGGGCTCTTGCTCATCAGAGAATAAGACCCAGCTCCATTGTTGGTGATCTTTAGGATGGAGGAAGCATTTTACAATCTGAATGAAGTTGAATGTCTCTCCATCATTGAAGACAGAGTTTCAGAGTCAAAAATAAGTTTACTTAGAAAGTTTAAGTAATATATATATGTTTTTTGCACCCAAATGCGGTAAATTAATGTCCACATCCATCACATAGGTTTAGAATTCAAATAAAAACAACAAGGAAATACATACACAGGTCTGGTTTAGGGTCACAGATTAACTGAAATAATGGTTCCTGGTTGTCAGTTGGGTGCCGATTATGATTATTTTCTTTAGTTCAAATCTCACAGACCCATTTTGGGTTTTGTGCAGGGTGCGAGGATTATAAAGCTAAATATATTCCTATTAAGGCACGTTCAGACTAGAGAGGAAGACAGATAATGTAAATAGAAGATTTGAATGTGATGTTATAAGCACAGAAGTAAGACTTCAGAGCTGAGCATTTATCCTTTTTTATTTTAGTTTCTATGGACATCTGAGTTTAAAATTCTCCTATGTGTTAAGTATGTTTGCTCATTTCCTAGGGATTAGATTCCAGTGTTGTGCTATTTTAAAATAATATTTTTATACCTTTATAAAATATATATTGAAATACTTTCTTTTTGTAAGTTCATCCTACGAAAGCGTATATTAGTTTGCTAGGGCTGCTATAACAAAGTTCCACACACTGGGTGGTTTAAACAACAGAAACCTATGTGTCCCTGTTTTGGAGGCTAGAAGTCCATGATTGGGGCATCAGGAAGACCATGCTGCCTCTGAAGGTTCTAGAAATGGATTTGTCCAGGCTTCTTCCCTAACTTCTGATAATTCCTTGGCTTGTGGCAGCGTATCTCCAATCCTCACAGGGCATTCTCCCTTATTGTGTCTAGATTTCTCCTTTTAATAAAGACACCAGACATATTAGGTTAGGCATTCTGCTCTAGGATGACCCCATTTAACTAATTACATCATCAATGACACTATTTCTAAATAAGGTCATATTCTGACATACTGGGGATTAGGATTTCAACATATGATTTTGGGGGAGGGTGCAATTAAACCCCTAACATAGGGTATCATTTCTTTTCTGTTTTATTGACAATCTTTTATTCCTCTAGAGAACTCTTATTTGAATTGGTTCACCATTGTCTTAAGCGGGTCCAATATTTATGCTATCTTTCTCTATGAATGCCTAAGTAGCATGATTTACAACACACTGTGATGCCTATTCTAGAAAAGGTCTATAGGTAAAAAGAGGGTCTATATTTTCCATTTTCTTGCTAGTGACTTCCAAGATACTCATCTACATTTCCTGCAACAACTATGGAGAACTATATGAGATTTGACTAAGTGGTTTTCTTTTCTCTGAGTCTTGTAAATAGTTAAAATTGACTGCTTCCCTCTTGGGGCACTTCCATTGGTTGCTGGTGATGGTCATTGTTGGTGGAGTGTGTCTCTACTCTAGTGGTTCCTCTTGTTCTTTCAATAGCTCTTGGAAATGTGACATATAGGTCCAGTTATTTAACATATGCTTCCTGCCCCCTGTCCCTCTAAGTGCTCCTATTTTAAGCAAAAGCAGACCATTTAGTATTTCTCTCCTTCATGGTGAGCGTACATCTGTTCATTGCAAGCACCTGTCCATCTTTTTAGCTAAATTCAATTCAGACATCTCTATCTTCTTCCACAGCCAGCTTTAGTTTTCTTAGGTTTAAGCCAGGCACGAGATTCTGTGATTCTCCTGAAAGCAGTGAACACATTCACATTAGTCTGGATGTTCTTCTTAACCCGGCCAGAGGTAATGGAGATTGTGAGCCCCATTAACATTGGAGCAGTGGGAGGAAGACTCACAGCAAAGCAAAATCTCTTTCCAATGATAGTCATCTCCACAAATTCTCACTTTCTGACATCTTTTTACAATATGTGCACTTTTTTTGGTATGTTAGCTGTATTGCAATAACAAACATGAAAGCCTTACATAATTGCTACCATTACATATTCTTTATTCACAAAGTATCTTAAAAGTTGTCATATTTTTGAATCTCAATAACTTTATCGATTACATAAGAAGGAAGATAAAAGTATCCACATTTGACAGATGAGGAAGTTGAGGTCCAGAGAGAATAGGTAAGCTTGCCCAAGTATAGATGACAGCTAAGCTAACATGGGCCTGGAAATAGAAATTTGATTTTCTGATCACATGCACACAATAAATGGTTTTCAATAAGAAATACACAGCCCTGGGAAGATGTGGTAGATGTGGGGGAGATTGATAGATTGGAGGAAGGGAAATATGAATTTAAAAAAAGTTTCCAATAAGTTGATTTGCTTTTTGTTGCATTCATGATATTTCATGAAATAAGGGGGTTTATGAGATTTTTTTATTTTTCAAAAAAGGGCATGGACAGAAAAAAAGAGTAAGGAAGACAACACTCAAATGCTCTCTTTCACTAGACTCATACTCTTCCTCAGCTCACGTAGCCTGCCAGGGTTGACACACATTTATGGTATGCAATCCACTTTGCCATGATGACATTTATACGGAGATAAAATTTCTTTTTTTTTAAGAGTAAATTTCTTATTATGGTTTAGCTTTTTAAAAACTTATCAGCATGAAAGTTACTTTAAAATTAGAGCTAATAAAGACTTTAAGAATTAAAACCCCATAGACGTTTCCTATTCAAAAAGCTAAAGAGCTAACCAAACAAAAATAAACCATAAACATGAACTCTTCCTCCTCCTGCCCTCCCCCACCTAAGCCCCTCTGATTTTTCTGGTTTATTTTAAGCCCATGGAGAACAAAACCCTTGCTGTTCCTTAACAAGTGAGAATGACTTGCCCAGACACACAATAAAACATTTGTGACAAGCGAGCATGCACGCCCTTAATCCAGATTTTGCTCAGCACAAGGTACTCTGGCTGCCTGATTCAACAAAGGGCCTTCTGTCCCCACTCCTTGCCAAGGCTGAATGCCAGTTGTCTTAAATCTGATTGCTCCTTGAACCCCACTCCTCTCGTGGATGGATGAGAGTACCACCCAGAATACCAGGACCCATTGGACCGAATAAGTGAGGATACTGTTTTAAATCAGGTTTCCTTTGTCCTTCACTCTTTGAAAATGTTAGGTGTGCCCTTGCTTTGCTTCTCTTCCAGAAGTGTTTACTCAACCTCACCCTCCAGCCCCCTTCCCTAAAACAGCTGCTTTTCCCACCTGGTGGGCAATGTTACCTTTGACAAAGATGTCAAGAGGCCAATGCAGACTTGATTCTGTTAGGTATCTTTCCCAGATTCATATTATTGTAGGGTGCAATAAGAAGTGTAGTCAATATGAAATAAGATACCCAGATATCAGCAAATTGAAGGATGCTATGGAGAGAAGGAAGGAAAATAAATCGAGAGAGTAATATGGAGAGGAGTTCCCTTAGAAGAGAGGACATTATATGGCCTTTTGGTAACTGCTTGATATGAAATTCCTCCCAAATCTGAAAATCTGCCTGGGTCATCCACTATTCTTGTCACTCGATTTTTAGAAAACTAGAATAACTTATGCCTAATTATGAAAACAATGTTATTATAATTTTTATTTTTTTATTATTATAATTTTTAAAAAAGACTACACAGGAGAAAAATAAAAACCGGGATCCCCGGGTGGCACAGCGGTTTGGCGCCTGCCTTTGGCCCGGGGCGTGATCCTGGAGACCCGGGATCGAATCCCATATCGGGCTCCCGGTGCATGGAGCCTGCTTCTCCCTCTGCCTGTGTCTCTGCCTCTCTGTCTCTCTCTGTGTGACTATCATGAATAAATAAATAAAATATTTAAAAAAAAAAAAAAAAACCTCCACAATTGGGGGGTATATAACGCAAGATTTCTCTCTCTCTGTCTTACATAGACACAGACACGGACACACAGACACACAGACACACACACAATACAGTTGATTTGGTAAAGTATGTATTTTTAAATAATAATATACAATGGAAATATTTTTTTGAAACAAATACTAATTTAATATCTGGCTGGAGTTTTATACCATATATCATACTTTAAACAATTCCCTACAGTTGATCTTTTTGGTCAAACTTTTTTGATACTCTAAATGATATTGCAGCAGAAATCCTTGGAGCTACACTTAATTTTATGGGGGAAATAAGTAGAAGAGAAATTTTCTAAGTAAAAGACAAGATAGCTTTCAAAATGCCATGATGTTTATTGTGATCCAGGAAAATTATTCCTCCTGCATCATATCTCTTTTGAAAACACCCCAACCTCATGTTCTTCATGGAGACTACTTCGAATGGGCAGAGCTGGCCTTATATCCAATTAGCCTTGATGCTTTACTGACCTACCTTTAATTTAAACTATCATGCATAGAATACAAATAAAACATTTGTATTTCATGTGCTTTCATGTGCTTATGCTGGCATATGTCTGTGTATTCAACATGTTTCTGCCTCTGTTTTGTTTCATGGTTAGTTCAGTGTTAAAGTGGGGAGTCTATACCTTATCTGTTGTGAATCCCTACTCATTTGGGAAACAATGTCTAAACTGCTCATGAAGAAAGTCTTGGGCACATTATTTCATTTGAAATTCCTGGTGTTCTGCTTGGAAATGTTTATCTTAAAAGAAGCTAGACATTGTTATCTCCACAGCAATATAACAACAGTTATCATTCTGCTGGGAATGGGTGAAATTGTCTGGTTATTTGTAAGAGAGTACTTGAAATTATATTTTAAGTTATTTAGCTTTAGGGGACCAATGGCCATTTGAAAATTAAGTTTTTCTTTTTTTCAGAGATTTTTTTCCCTGCCAGACACTGTGTTTTGTCATATAATAATCGTCATTGATTTCTTAATTGTGTTCATGATTCTTTCGTAGCAAAATATGGTGGCAAATTTGATTGAAATCATTATAGCTAGGTTGTCTGTAGGGTTAATGTCAATAGAAGCATTTTCTTCCTTTCCAGTTTGCAGCCCAAGGACAAATAATTCAGCCTCCTGAGATTGTCATTCACAGCTCCTCTCCAACAGGCACATGTATGCACACACACACAGCATCATAAGGCCTTATCAGGAATGCCTAGCCAATCTTTTGTCTTTTCCTAGTTCAAATAGCTATTTATTTTTCAGTGTATAAAGAAAGAACTGTAGGTAAATATTGTTGTAGATCTGAAACAGATGTCTTAAAGTAATGTTTCTTAGCTTTTATGCCAAATAAACCAAAAAACATAAAGGTAGAGCTTGAAGTTAACTATTAGCTAAGTTTATGTACCAGAAAGCAGGTGTTTTGATTGACTATCAAAAGCATCTGACCCTCAATACTCAACTGCTGCATTAAATAAACACATTTATCAAATTTATTAAACATTTGCACAGTAGTTTGCTAGTTACCCTTGGATTAAGGCATCCAATATGGCAGGATATTGTGGGATCTCACCATAAATGGGACCAAGACAACATGTAACAGCATCATTTGTACCATTATTTATTATTTTATTTATTTATTTATTTATTTATTTATTTATTTATTTATGATTTTATACACATGACGACATATACCCATGAAAAGAGGATCAGTTCTCACCTCAAAAACCTCAGTTTCAGATTAACCCCAGAATAATGCTAGCATTTTCAGTTTTACTCTTTGTGAACAACTCTGAATCCAAGCCTTTCACCGTTGCTTTATTTTCAAGAAGGAACGGGTTGTTCATGGAGACATTCATTGAGATGTAGCCACGCCTCTTACTTCTCTACTAAAACAAGTTCTGATCTTTCTTCACTACTTCCCCTACAGGTTGGTAAATATATACACAAAAATCAATCTGGTTTTACGTGATTTACCTTATTTTCAGAAGGTAAAGTGATGCTTTGGTACCTTACTTGTAAATTTTAAATAATAGAAAATTCTGTGTATCCCTGGGGGCTCAACTAGGGAAGCAGAATTACTATGAGTCATGTGCTACAAGAGATTTATTTTAGATCTTACATGATATTGGGAGCTAGTGAAGAAGTGTTATGGAAAGCTGTTGCCTCTGCCCCGGTAGTGGGAATGACATTGTCATAGGTCAGTGGGGCCGGCAGTGGGAGAAAAGCTGGGGTAGATGAAGGATGAACTAGTAAATTTATAAATCCTAAATTTATATGAGAAACTAGACCCTGGGTGTGCATCTCACTGCATCCAATCTTGACAATAAAAGATGCACTTTGCACTAGGAGGGGTAAGTGGGGCTGTGGGAGGGAGCTGCAGACAGAGAGGCTGCCCCAGGCTGATCAGATAGTCAAACAAATCAACAACTTTGTGCTTGAGCTGTAGCAGCTGCCCTGACCTAACCCAACTTCAGAATCTGATGTCCTCCCCTCACTTTGCATTCCAAATCTGCTTATATTTCTCCTGGGTCACCTAAACTCCAGAGAGGGGAATTCCAGCAAATGCTGTTAGTCTCATTCAGCTGATGTAGCATAAAACCACTACAGGCTATGATGATGCTTTGAGACTCATTTCCCACCTTGTCTGAAACTTACTGAGAAGTCACCATCTTGCTTGTTATTCATGCCAATTCATACATTTTTCATATTAACATTTCTTTATAGTTTTGATGACTGCTAATTCAAATGTCCTTCCCTATGTCTTTTCACCTGGTAAATTTCTATTTCTAATATTCTATTTGTTTTAGTTTCACAAAAGCTCAGAGCCAAATTTGGTACTATATTTCAATAATTAACTTAGTTCTGGTTCCTAGAACAGTTACCTCCTTTCTTTTTCATATAACTTTATTTCGTTTTATATATTTTATAAACTCATCTATCTATATTAATCTGAACTCTGAAATTTCTATATTTTTAAGGAGAAAATATTCTGATATAAAGTCATACAGTAAAGTATTGGCAGTTTCATATAGGAACCATATTGATGGCCATCTTGATTCCCTCTGTAGGCACCAGTCATAAGTTTTAAGAATAGATAGTGACCTTATTGATTTTACTTGTTGTAAACTAGTGTGTGGTACATTGGAATAGAGAAGGACATGATTTTGCGGAAACAAGACAAATAACAAATTTGTTATGAAAACTTTTTTTATTAAAAAAACATGCAATTGATGTAGTCAATTCAAAGAATTCTTTGGCATCTTTGGTTATTAAGTGGAATAAGAAAGATGAAAGCTCATTCACCCTTAGATTTTAATAAAGTTAACAAAGAAAAATGCATTTTTCTCTTTAATTTTGATTTCCTTCTGATGAAACTTGCCATTGTTGCTACCAAAATGCATTTTTCTTCTTGTCAAAGATACAATAACCACGCAATGTATATGGGATGCAGTTGTTGAGGTGCCAGAAAGTAAGGAACCATAGCTCACTGGTGTGGTGCAAGCATAAACAATATTAATACCATGCCCCATTACTATTTTTAAAGTATGAAAAGACTAACTTGGTTTCTACCAATGGAAATACCATACATGTTTAAAAAGATGAAGGTGAGCTTAACAGTGTTAAATTGCTGACAAGTTTAGCAAGACTTATTGACTATTTTGGGGTTAATATCTGAATAAGAATTTAATTAAGGAAAAAGTATGCAATTTATGATTAAAATAGAACATTATAGACACCGTGTGATTCTTGGCATGTGAATGACAATATAAGGATAAATATAAGAGTAATGGAATATATTCCATAGCAATATAGGGAATATGGGAGGGCACAATATTATAGAGATGACTATTTGTATAAATTCCTGGAGTGATTGAATGTAATGTCAATAAATATGCCAGCATTATTTTCTGGAGACAGAAAAGGTAATTGTAAAATTTACCTGGAAGAACAAACATGCAAATATATCTAAGGGAACCTTTAAAAAGTCGAGCTAAGGGTGGGAGGGGTACTTAGACCTACCAGAGATTAAAACACACAATAAAAAATTTCATATTGGTGCAGGAATAAAGAGGGAAATTATCGGATCAGAATAGAAAATCTAAATAGCCCTGTTTGTATATGAAATGTAGTATCTTGATTTATAAGTTATATGCTACAGTAAATTCAAAGAAACCAGTGCTTCTTAAAGAAAAGGCTCATTCCAAGGTTGGGACAGAAATGATAGAACATGAGTGTCGAATATTTAGCATGCCAGAAAGTTTTTTATAATACTCTATTTACTTTGGTGTATGTTTGAAATTTTTAGTAATAAAACATTCTTACAAAGGATGGTCTCAGAAAAAATGATTAAACCTTCTAATAGTTTACTTGGTTTAGCTCTAAAATTATGAATGATTAATATTATTTTGAGATATAGCTTTTCAAGGTTGGCCTTTTGGTAGGAAAAGTTTTTGAGACAAAGATAAAGAATAATAGATTAGCTATGCTCCAAAAATCAGATCCTTTTGATACCCTAAATACAATATTTGATTAAGTGGAAGATTCTAAGGGATTTTCTTCTGATATCGAAGAATACATGCATCTGTAAGAAATTATAAAACTCGATAATGCTCTTTATTTACTATATACTTTTTATAACTTGATTTATAAATATGCTGCAAATTAAAACGATTATGATTTTGACATAGGACTACACTGGTGGAACAGACTAGAATTTAGGAACAGATATTCAACTGTTAAAAATTATGCTGTTCTTTGTAGAATAAAATGCTAATAACACAATATAAGGAGAATATGTATTGTAAATTTATTTTGTGGTAACAGGGATAAGTTTGTGTTGTGTCATCTATTTTTTTTTAATGACATTGTTTGCCAGGGTTTTCAGTGAAGATTTATAAATAATGGAAAGAGATCCACTGATCTCAGAGAATCAAACCCATTTAAAATGCTCTGACATTTCACAGAAACTTATGGTTTCTTTACCATAATTGCGGGAAAAAATAATATATTAAGAGAAACACAAGCCATTTTTGAATGTTATAGACAATGACCAAATGTAATCACAGTTATCAGAGTAACTAGGCAAAAAAGAGGCAGATGTTAAATATTTACCTATTCATGGAATTCCTTAAACCATAATAGATGAAGTGACTTAGTCAAACACACACACACACACACACACACACACCCATACACACATTCACAAAGTCTTGAGGGGAAAAACTCTGTAAAATTCTTTAAAAACACATTTTGCTAACTAGAGCTTAATTTTTTTGGTAGTGACTTCCATAAAAAAAGGCATCTTTCAGACATGGATGATCACATATCATAAAACTGTTAAAATACTCTACAAGAAAAAGTTTCAGTAACAGAGGAGATACAATGATGCCTTTTTAAGGCTTCCATGCTCAGACTCCTACATTTTTTCTTTTAGCCCTGCCACTGCCTTGTCACTTCTAGCTTGCAATTTGAAGATTTTTAAGCAAGCAGCCTCAGCTAAATAGTAGAATGACAGCTGAACGTGATTGATATGCAGAGAATCCCTGAACTAGATTTTACCTCTGCACATTCCCTCAAGTGACTGCTTGCCTCATAATGGTACAATTCTGCTACTTCCTGAGCTCCTGGTCTGATTGGAATCCCAAATCCCTGGTAATGAAACAACATGGCAATCCCTCAGCAAACAGTCCGTGTTGCAGAATTCAGCACTTCCTCCATATATGCTAAGTCAGTTAAAAGCTGCTCTTTTCAATAGTGGTTCCTTTTTTTCAATGACTTTTCTAAGTTAAGATCCCAGAAAGTAGGTGAAATTAAAACAAGAACAAAGCTGCACAAGATGATTTCCAAAGTGTATTTTATCTCCCAAAGTATTTTCCTTAAGAAATCCAGCTTGCTCAGAGAAACAGGAAGTCTCGTAGTTTTAGTATTTCTCTTTTGTATAATTGGAGGATTTATACCACTTCTTTAGAGTCCTGGACCAGGTAAATAAAAGATCCTAAATTTATATCTGCTTTTGAAGATGCAAATTTATACCTCAGGTAAGAAATCTTACCCCATGAATCTCGGTCCTAGCTCTAAAGATACCTCGAGGCATGGGGTAATAATTCAATTTGTGGAAGTATCAGAATGGGAGCAAAAGGAAACAGTAGTGAATAAGCAAAATTAATAGGAAATAAAGGGAAGTCCGTATGAAAGTGATAGGGAAAAATAGAGGGGAAAGGAGTGCTATCATCAAACATAACATAAGCAAGTATGTCTTGAGGGATGTGGGTAATTTTGTGGATCACATGTAACAGGTTATTTCCTGACTCTGATCCCTGAGAGCCCATCCCCCACAAATATAGCCTGATGAGCTTTGAGAATACTAGGTGTATTGCAGGTGATTGTTACCACATGGCTGTATGTATTGGTTGCCTGGGGCTTCTTGCATGCTGTCCCAACGTAATTACTAATAGCATACCTGTCACTCTTAGGAGTGTCTTGATACCAAGTTATATGATTAGACTGTGTATGTGGCTCTGCTTTTTATGTTGTTGAGTGTGTCTGTATGTATGTATAAAAAAACAAATAGAACTTTCTTAACAAATCTCTTAAAATATTGTTTTACCTTATTACTCAATTTCATGGGGTTTCTCATGGTTTCTCATGGTTTTTTCACCCTTTTGTACCTTCAAAAGAAATGACCCAGGTAGGAAAGGGGCTTGAGCCTGTAGAGCCAGCATAACTTTATCTCACCTTGCCTTTTCTTTTTTTCTTTTAACCATCTACCTGGGCTCTGGAGCTGCCCAAGTTTCATCGTGTTCTAGCATGTTAGCAACCATAGGCACATTTTGATCTATTCCCAACCTTGGCTCCAATATAGATACACTTTATCTTTCTCCTTCACAAATGTCTAAGTTAATTTAACAAATATTTATTGACCACCTTGATGATACAGAAGGAACATTTTTCTTTGTAAAGAAACGAACACAAACAAAGCAAATTCAAGCAAGTTACATACCAAATAGGATGGTGGGTAAACCTGAGAGGTAATAATATAGATCCTTGTAACGGTTTTCTGTTATGAATCACAGAAGACTGATCACGAGAGGTATGCATATGGTCATGCTCTTGCATCTGGGTCAGTGGTCAGGGAAATCAAGAGCACATTTAGAATGGAAGCACTGTGTTAGGATGAGTATAAGCAAGAAAGGCAACAATGAAGGATGCCATCAAAGACAAAGAATGCAAAGACTGTGACTACTACCACATCCTCATTGGACCTCACCAATTTGTCTTGAGCAGAATGCACAGCTCTTGGGAGAATTCTAGGGTATTGTTTTAAACTTAAACCATGACTCCAATTCCAGTTGCTAGAAGATCTAGTTTCTTTACTGGAGCAAAGGAATACACCTTGATACCTGGTAGCCAATTATTGATTAGTTGGATTTTTAAATATTTTAGTAAAAGACCACAAAGAACATATTGCTTTCAGTTTACAGAGCCAGAGATATATTTTTTTGCCATTTTATCTTGGGGCTCTCATTACTCCAGCCCTCTGTTATAATCTCATTCACTGGAGCATTAATCACCTCTCCATTCAAGAAGACTTCATATGAGGCCCTCCACTCAGGGGCAAGAAGTAGCAGCTACCTTGTATATTTTGGAAGGAAAGAAATGTGTATGCTAGAGGTTGAGAAATACATTCTACTAATATTCAAGGGCCTGGCAGCTTACTGAAATACCTAGAGCATGTTTTAATATCCTTTGCAAGGTCAAGAAAAAGTAACTACAGTTGATCCTCCTAATTACCAAGAAAGAAATATAACACCTAAGGGGCCTCCTTGGGTTTTGAAAGTCACATATACTCATTTTTGGAACAATATGAAAGAACATGAGTTTTAAATGTGACTAGAAGCAAGAGAAGGCTTTGTAATAGGCCCTACTTGCTGTGTAAGATGCTCTGTCACTTGGGCCATATGACCCAGCTAGCTTCATGGCTCCCAGTGTGTCTATTACAGATGGATATGCTTTATGGAGCTTTTATAAAGCCCATCTAGCTGAATCACTTTATAGGCTTCAGGTTTTAGAATAAAATCATATCATTTTCAGCATATAATAATTCTCCTTTTGATAAACAGCTTCTGGCTTATCACCAGGACCTCGAAGAGGAGGAACCCTTGTCCATAGGCTCCTAAGTTTCTCAGTAACACAGCCATTCACAGCAAACTGGGTGTTATATGGGCCCACCAAGCTATAGAGTATAGTTGGGTGTACATAGTAGTTTTCTATCTACTTGAAGTGGCAAATGTGAAACGACTCAAGCAGTCACCAAAGGCACCTACCCATAAGTTGCATGGGAAGTGGCTCAGAGTCTCATGGTACCTAGACTTGCAACTTTGCTTTTTCTCTCTCTCCCAGCAGTCTATATAGTCTCATGGATCATTGTCTGGAATGAGTTGACTGAAAAAGAAAAAAAAAAAGATCCTGATTTAATATGATTTTACATGTTATGCTGGATCCATCCAAAGTAGGCATTTGAAGCAATTTAGCCATTATCCCAGGGAGGCCCTGAAACATGATAAAGAAGATAAGTCCTTCTGATGACAAAATTTTTAGCATTGCATATGTTTTTGGTTTTGTTTTTGACTTTATTTGTAATGGGAGACATCCAGATATACAAATGTACATGAATTCATGGGCATTAGTTGACAATTTGGCTGAATGGTAAAAATGAGGAAGGAAATGATTGGAAAATCAGTAACAAGGAGGTCTAGAAAGGAAGTATTCGACTCTATCTCTTCACATGGGCACTGAGTGTGAAGATATTTGTGTCCACTGTAATTGCTCATAACTAGAAACATCAATAAGAGATGTTTGGACATCTGGAATAAGAAGGCTCATTCTGTGGATGTAATCATCCTCCTTCCTCACCTTGCACAATGAGCTTTGTGAAGACAAGCAGCCATGGAAGCAGGCATGGGGATTATACATGAACTCCACAACATAAACATCCATTCACCAATGCTGTGCTGGCTACAGGCAGTGATGAATTTCCACACTGCCAACAGCAGAGATCCACCCTGATTCCCCAGTATGGCACACAGAGGGTGAGCCCGCCATCTGTTTGCAAGTTGGTTATGTTGGATGATTTCCATCATGGAAGGAGCAGCATTTCTTCTAACTGGAATAGATCCATACTGTGGCTAAGGATTTGCCTTTCCTGTTCAAAATACTGCTTCTAAAGAAACCACCTGTAGACTTATAGAATATCTCATTTTCTGTCATGATATTCCACACAGATTGATTTGGAGCAGCTGCAGCCTTACAATTCCGCAACGGGTCATGCTGATGGAATGTGTCGGTGTTACCACATATTCCATCACCTGCATCAGCTGAATAGTTATAGTGTCAGCTGTTTGGGGGTAATGTCTTCAACACTGCAGGGCATACTCTGAATCAACAGCCTATTCATGCTGCCGTTTCTGCCATAGCCAGTAGGCAGAGGTGTGGGAATCAAGAAATGGAATGTAAGCAACCACTTCCACTATTACTCTTCTTAATCATCCACCAACAACATTTTGACTCTTGTTTCCATGGTTTGGAGCTTTGCTTAGACCTCTGTTTTGAGGTTTTTGTTTTCAAGGAAGAAAAGCTTTCACCAGGGTGCACATGCTACTTCCATTAAGCTAGATGCTGAATCTGCCACCTGGCAATTTTGGGGTTCCTCATAACACTAAACCATGAGGCATAAGGCTGGGATAGTTGATCTCATTAAGGGGGTTTCAGTTGCTACTACATTGTAGAAATAGGGAGGGATGTGTTGGCAACAAAGGACAGTAAGTAATAAGAGGTATGCCTCTTACTGCCCTGCCCTGTTTTGT